>NW_007384093.1:0-350 GCF_000475195.1 Diaphorina citri | reverse complement strand
TATTATCCATATAGACTTTAGCGTTCCTAATGAAGACGAAGGTGGGGTTGAGAGTTACATGGGTGGTTCTGGTCATATTGGAGGTACAACTGCGACGATCCCCAGATGAACTCCTCCTATCACGTGGTTTTTTAGGTTGAATAATGGTAATGGAACGATGTGACCTTGGACTTCTAGGAGATTCTGCGCTTGAGGAACTCCCTGCCTCAGTGTCATTATCATCACATGGTAGTATAACGTTTAGGATGTTAGACCAAATGTCCGTCAGAAATCTCAAGTGATTTGGACGTTTCTGTGGCTCTGTATAATCTACATGTCTTGGCTCAGGAGGTATTTTAGGTCTGGTGTGT
>NW_007384092.1:0-4286 GCF_000475195.1 Diaphorina citri | reverse complement strand
AAAAAAAAGAAAAAAAAACATAAATTAAATAAACAAAGTGAAATTGTAAATAAAAAAGCCTTAGTTAGTAAATAAACAATTAAAATAGAATTAAAATTGTAAAAAAAAAGAAAAAAATAGGTAGGTATAAAATAAATTCAACTCACAAGCAATTCACTCCAAGTTTGATTCAATGGACCGATGTACTGCGATGTATTGAAATATTGATCACTGATAAAACACTGTTTCCACACTGACTTTCAAGGGAGAGATAACACTACGATAAAGTTCAGAAATCGGCACCTTTTTATCAGAATGTAGGTACTAAATAGATAAGGTACATAGTTATAGGTACGGTCAGTTGCCCATTCAATGGTCGATCCGGGATTTACGGACATAAATTTAACCCGAGTCAGGTCCTACAGCAAATTTCAAGTGAGAGAAACTTTTGGTCCTTTGGGCCGGAATTCGCTTATCTGGTTCTTTAGGCTGGATTTTGATTATTTGGTCCTTCGGGCTGGATTTTGGTTATTTGGTCCTTTGGGCCGGATTTTGATTATTTGGTCCTTCGGGCCGGATTTTGGTTATTTGGTCCTTTTGGGCCGGATTTTGGTTATTTGGTCCTTCGGGCCGGATTTTGGTTATTTGGTCCTTCGGGCCGGATTTTGATTATTTGGTCCTTCAGACCGGATTTTTGGTTATTTGGTCCTTCGGCCGGATTTTGATTATTTGATCCTTGGGGCCAGGTTTTGATTATGTTGGTCCTTCGGAGCGGATTTTGATTATTTGCTCCTTTGGGCCGAATTTCTTTTCGTTGTAGAAACCTTCCACACTGGATTCGCTCGGGGTCTCTAAACAAAAAACTATTCTTATTTTTTATTATTTTTCAACAATCTTCTTCTTTTTCTTCGCCTTTTCCCGTGTACACTGTACAGACGGGTTCGGCGTGTTTCGTCAGCCTCTCAATCAGCCTTAACTAGGGTGATTGCTTTAGGGTTGACCTTTGGTTTTGGCAACAAATTTTCCGAGCTGATGCCCTTCGCACTCAACCTTTGCTACCTATTTATTTAGCAAGGGAAATTCAGGCTGGTTTAGGTACTCCCTCTTCGTAAAAAATACTTATCAGTTGTATTTTTTTTTTTAGGATTTTCCTTCTACACGGGACTACTGACGGGTTATATATGCTCTTTTTAATTTATGCGAATATTATATGCATCTTGCCATCTTTTTTAATATTTTTGCCCATCTTTTTCCTCCTTCTCAGTCTGGGCTTTTTGCTGTTGACGCACTATGGGGACTACCCAGCCTACTCACAGTCCAAGATAACATTAGAGTAAATGAGAGATTGTTCCAATTCTCAGAAAATCATGTTCCTGTAACACCCTGTAACTGTAACAAACACCCTGTAGCCCTTAACGCGAAGAATGTGATACGATCATTCTAGTAAGGATAATAAAAAAATCTACTGTTTTGATACGAAATAAATATGGTATACCACAAGAGTATACAAAGACTGAATAGATATATGTAATATTGATAGGTACGTATAATAACGTTAGGTGGATAGAGGATACATCAAACATCATTCATTTTTAGTCCGTCCTTCCTTTATTATTACAATAGTAATAAAAAGGTATAAGGGACGGACTATTTTATTCGCTTCGGTGTCGTCTGTCGTTCGGTCGGTCTGTTTGTCCCCATAGAAGGACTTATCCAAACCTGCAGGTCGACCTATAATAGGGACGGACTATTGTATTCGCTTCGGTGTCTGTCACTCTGTCGGTCTGTCCCCATAGAAGGACTTATCCAAACCTGGTCGACCTATAATATCAAATTAAAGGTCTTTTTACCAGGAACACGAAAATGGTGGTGCAAATTTTGTCCAGAGAACCATAAGGAGAACCATTTTGTCCAGAGAACATCCGATATATCGAAATAATCGATACTTTAGTTTCACTAAACACCTTTTCCAGTTAAACGGTGAAGCTATTACGTTAAAACTCTAATATCAAAGTTTGTCGATTCACCTGATTGCCTTTCACCTTTCACATTCACACATGAATGCCTCGCTAAAATTAACGATGGAAAATGATAATCCAAAAGTATTTCAGAATAGAAGCTTTATTATTATAATTAGCTTCGGAGATCTCTGCCAAAATAAATAAAGCCAATATAATAATAATAATCTCTGTATAGTAAACTGTTATTCAAAATACCATAAGGAGAACCATTTTGTCCAGAGAACATCCGATATATCGAAATAATCGATACTTTAGTTTCACTAAACACCTTTTCCAGTTAAGCGGTGAAGTTATTACGTTAAAACTCTAATATCAAAGTTTGTCGATTCACCTGATTGCCTTTCACATTCACACATGAATGCCTCGCTAAAATTAACGGTGGAAAATGATAATCCAAAAGTATTTCAGAAATCTCTGTATAGTAAAGTGTTATTCAAAATAAAAAAATAAATAAATACGAAATAAATTTCAGTGACCTGTTGAGAACTCTGGAAAACAATCCTTTCATGCGTGTAGAATTTGCTTGGAACTTCGGAGAAAATTCCATTCATACGTAATGCGTTTATAACTTTTCACAGTTTTAAACTTGCATAGAACTCTGGAGAAAATTGCCTTCGTGCGTGTAAAACATTTCGGTCATGTGGAAACGAAATCGGACGTTCGGACAAACAGTTCATTCAATGACCCGCTGCGAGCTTAGTTCGTTTGGAGGTGAAAGGTGTGTCCACACATGGAGAAATAAATTTCAGTGACCTGTTGAGAACTCTGGAAAACAATCCTTTCATGCGTGTAGAATTTGCTTGGAACTTCGGAGAAAATTCCACTCATGTGTAATGCGTATAAAACTTGCGTGGAATTTTAAACTTGCATAATAGAACTCTGGAGAAAATTGCCTTCGAGCGTGTAAAACATTTCGGTCATGTGGAAACATTTTATTCGAAATCGGACGTTCGGACAAAAAGTTCATTCAATGACCCGCTGCGAGCTTAGTTCGTTTGGAGGTGAAAGGTGTGTCCACACATGGTCGATGCCGTTGATCAATGGTGACTGAAACCGTGCACTGCACTGCCTCGACAACAAAGATTCACCTCCTTGTGGACACAACTTTACGACGAAATTACGCAATGTCGAAGATTTTTACTTTCTATTACTACAGTATAGCGAGCTATACCTACTAGTAATAGCGCGACCCCATGCACAACCCCGCGAAGCCCCGGGAGCGCGCAGCGCGACCGTATACGCAACCCCGCGTAGCGAACATGCGAAGCCCCCGGGGGGTGGCCCGAGCACGAAGTGTCGAATACATACAACTCTGATTGAAGTTCTATCTTGCGCTCTCCTGAACAGCTCTTTGAGCATTCTCTAAGATTTGGACAGCCATGATGTTTTCTTCCTTCCTCTTCATCTCCTTCCAGCTATTTTTCCTTGTAATATTATTTGTAGCAATCCATATTTCTTGTCGTTCCTCATCACATGAGCAAAATATCGAAATCGCCAGAAGTTGCGGGTTCGATACTCCCCTGTGTCAACAAATTTCCCTTTTATTTTTTTATTACTTTTTTATTTTTCAAATACATATTCCGCAAATGTAATAGAAAGTCGTGTGATGTTTACACCAGATTTTTCAAAGCAGGAGATACATATTCCGCAAATGTAATAGAAAGTCGTGTGATGTTTACACCAGATTTTTTTTTTTGTACTATTGTTATTATCATCTACCTTATATGCTTACCACTACTACCACTAGTCAAGGCCCGTCAACACGTGAGTTACATCCGATATTTTCACGTATTAGGTATGTAGGTACTTATTACTGCATCTAAGCAACACTTACCGTAGTAACGAGGTATGGGTATATTTATATAGGCACTTACTAGTATACGCGTAGTACATGTCTCTGTATAGAATGGAGGAGTTGCAATTGGGAAAATATTATTAATAAAAGGTCGATTCCTACGTAAAAAGTTGTAAAAAATCCGAATCTGAGGTCAAAACTCCGAAAAAGTAACTTTAAAAAGTCGAAAATTCAATTTTTAATTGCCGTTCTAATGAAACAGTTCAAAGATGTGTGACGTCAGACTTTACGCAGTTGTTTTTTTCGTCTGCTACGTAGCGCCAGTATGCAAGCTTGCTTGCGGAGGAGCAGAAAGAAATGCGCAGAAACGTATGCATGCGCACAAGCACATTAATGTGTTGCCTGTGAAGGAGGAAGGAGCTTTACTCGGGACATTTGATGTGACGTCATCGCCTACGGGAGCGTATGCCGTGACGTCAAAGTTCACGATT
>NW_007384091.1:0-4286 GCF_000475195.1 Diaphorina citri | reverse complement strand
TCTCTCTCTCTCTCTCTCTCTCTCTCTCTCTCTCTCTCTCTCTCTCTCTCTCTCTCTCTCTCTCTCTCTGTTCTCTTTCTTTGCATTTTATATCATTCTCTCGTGTTTCTTTTCCTTTGAACCATAACGAGTGGCGTAGATGTAAAGGGGGTTTGGGAGATTGTTTACTAAAGTCTCCGATCATCATAGGTGAGTACTTCTTCTTCTTCTTCTTCTTCTTCTTCTTCTTCTTCTTCTTCTTCTTCTTCTTCTTCTTCTTCTTCTTCTTCTTCTTGCTTCTTCTTCTTCTTCTTCTTCTTCTTCTTCTTCTTCTTCTTCTTCTTCTTCTTCTTCTTCTTCTTCTTCTTCTTCTCCTCCTCCTCTGTATTCTTAATATTCAATATCAATCTCATAGTATTATGTTACCTTACAACTCCCGATTGTGCAGATCTTAAACACTTCCTCTTTCATCACGTTCCTCATGAGGTAGTTAGTTGCAACTAACTAACTTACCTATACCTAATACCTACTTTCCGTGTACTCAACCAAGTTATCTGTCAGCATCAGTATTAAAGCATTCTTTTATGACAGATCGTGGCACATCTTTATTTCCACTATATCCAGCAGTTCCTCAGTAATGTGTCCTATATGAGTTTGGATTTCCTCATCACTCCACGCCATCGGCACTGCATTATCATCGTATTATTACTTTCTTCCACGCGTCTCTCATCTTCTTTTCGAATAATATTGAATCTTCACAGGCGAGAATATTGTGAACAAAATATTCTGCTTTTATCCTGCAGGAAACGTCAAATAAATATATACACACGGAAACTTATTCAGTCCCGCCGATGATTGCCTTCAAACAGAGACGTATTCCGAATCTGTTTTCCTTCAGTGGATTTCCACCAATTGTCAGCCCCTGCAAGGCCTGTTAATCTAACAGCATGTTAGTGGCTGAAAAGAAGCTTGGTGAAACCCACTCCTTGTGTAGAATAGGCAGACAGAGTTTACCATTTGATCTGATCGTAGGAAAAAGTCGTAGTGTGTACCACACCTGAAATTTCGCGGAATAGATATGCTTCAGCTCTTCTGCGGTATAGTATTTGTGCGGCATAACCTATCACAAATCACACAATATATATGTGTATTGCATAGATAACTATCATGTACCATACTGTATCTTCTTGAGTTGTTGATGGTTACCTTCCCCTCTACAGAGTCCAGAAGTCACATCACTGAGGAAAAAAAAATGGTGACAGGGTGCCACAAGTTTAGGGTGGAAGAACTCCATTATTGGGTAAAAAAAAAAAAAAAATGGTGACAGGGTGCCACAAGTTTAGGGTGGAAGAACTCCATTATTGGGTTACTCTTATTGATTTAGTTTGTTGGAATGCTATATTATAGTGTCGAGCTTCCCGATATAGAGTTCAATATTAGGGTGCCGGAACCCAGTCACTGGATTGGGCTTCCGGACCCTAGTATTTTTCTCAATGCAGGAGACATAAAAGACAAGAGAGTGTAATACACCGATTATACACTGAGTAATACAGTATAGTGTAATTCACCGATTATACACTGAGTTTTCACCTCCTTGGAGTTTTCTCAATGTCCTCCACTGATTCGGTTGTTAAATTTGACGAGAATGTCAAAACAGGAGCTACTCAATGGGTAGTTGTGTGACGGTGGTATACACTGAGTTTTCACCTCCTTGGAGTTTTCTCAATGTCCTCCACTGATTCGGTTGTTAAATTTGACGAGAATGTCAAAACAGGAGATACTCAATGTAGTCCAGTAAGATGAGGATTTTTCCAGGAAAAAATTCCCAAAGTTTTTTTCTCGACGGTTTTTTGACGGTGGGAATTGGGATTGACAGATGATTTGAACATCTCCTTATTCCGTCCTCATTATATTAAGGGTGAATGTTATAAGAATAAGAGTGTTGTCGACATGATTTGTCAACTACACGACATCGACACTCTGCTGAGAATTCAACGAGACATTGTGCTAAGAATTCATAAAACACATCTGAGTGTTTTACAGGCTACCAAATATATCACAAACCAAACAAAGCTAACATAATGTGCGAGGAGGTTAAACAAATTACCAACAAAAAATTTTATATAGGTATATATATAAAAAAAAGTTCAAAAGAGTACTTCTATACCTAAATACCCATCAGGAGCCACACAGTAATTTGAAATTTAAGAGCGGTCCAGCAAACTTGGACCTAGAGTCCTATAGAACAATCCATGGCACGGCATTCTAAATAAAACGAATAAGAACAGACCTTACAGAATCATTTAACATATTATGTACATAGGTACCTACGATTTAAAACAATAATAAGGCCGGGTTCCACAAAGTTAGTTTAAATTAAACTCCGTTTAGGTTTTTATCTTGGTTCAAGCGATCTAGGTAATTGGCTGAAAACTTTGAAATTTTTAAAAATCAACCAAGCACATTGGGGAATTTTTTCCTGAAAACATTACTTTTTGAACTCATCTTATTGGACTAATGGGTAGTTGTGTGACGGTGGGAATTGGGATTGACAGATGATTTGAACATCTCCTTATTCCGTCCTCATTATATTAAGGGTGAATGTTATAAGAATAAGAGTGTTGTCGACATGATTTGTCAACTACACGACATCGACACTCTGCTGAGAATTCAACGAGACATTGTGCTAAGAATTCATAAAACACATCTGAGTGTTTTACAGGCTACCAAATATATCACAAACCAAACAAAGCTAACATAATGTGCGAGGAGGTTAAACAAATTACCAACAAAAAATTTTATATAGGTATATATATAAAAAAAAGTTCAAAAGAGTACTTCTATACCTAAATACCCATCAGGAGCCACACAGTAATTTGAAATTTAAGAGCGGTCCAGCAAACTTGGACCTAGAGTCCTATAGAACAATCCATGGCACGGCATTCTAAATAAAACGAATAAGAACAGACCTTACAGAATCATTTAACATATTATGTACATAGGTACCTACGATTTAAAACAATAATAAGGCCGGGTTCCACAAAGTTAGTTTAAATTAAACTCCGTTTAGGTTTTTATCTTGGTTCAAGCAATCTAGGTAATTGGCTGAAAACTTTGAAATTTTTAAAAATCAACCAAGCACATTGATTAAACCTTCAATCGAGTTTAAAATCACTTTGTGGCCCCCGGCTTCAATTATTGTTTTGAGAATTTATTTTGTCACAGGATTCACAGGACAAAGAATCATTAGTAGAAGAACAACAGTGGCAAAAGAACAGACCCAGATTGCATCGATACAGAGAAAAGTAAAAAATAGCTAGTGTTTTAAATGTTTCAATTTTAATTTATTATCTTGATTAGAGGTTTTATCCTGTCTTCGACTTAATATTACCTTGACTGGCCGGGGTAGTGTTAAATCCTTACTTAGGCTTACTAAATACTACCTCGATTGCCTGGGGTAGTGATATATCCTTTATTAGACTGACTATTACCTTGACTATCTGGGGTAGTGTTAATATATCCCTTATTAGGATTACTATTACCTTGATTGCCTGTTATAGTGTCATATCCATTATTAGGCTTACTATTACCTTGATTGCCTGTTATAGTGTTATATCCTTTATTAGGGTTACCATTACCTTGACTGCTTGGGGTAGTGATATATCCTTTATTAGGCTTACTATTACCTTGATTGCCTGTTATAGTGTTATATCCTTTATTAGGGTTACCATTACCTTGACTGCTTGGGGTAGTGATATATCCTTTATTAGGGTTACTATTACCTTGATTGCCTGTTATAGTGTTATATCCTTTATTAGGGTTACCATTACCTTGACTGCTTGGGGTAGTGATATATCCTTTATTAGGCTTACTATTACCTTGATTGCCTGGGATAGCGTTATATCCCATCTTCGACTTTATACTATTATCTCGACGGCCTGGGGTAAAGTTGTAACTGTTCTTTGGATTATTATTTATTTGAGAATAGTATTTTTTCTTTGAGGCATTATTTTCTTGATTTTTTGAGGTAGGGTTATACACTTTTTTTGCCCTATTTCGTTCTTGAACTAGCGTTCTTGGGCTAGTAACATTGTATCCTTTCTTGAGTTTATTAGAACTGTTATATTTTTTCTTTGCTTGATTTTTTCGATTTTTCGATCTGATTCTTTGTGCACGTGATCGATTTTTTCGTTTAAAACCCACAACCGTTTTGTCAAGTGTTTGGTCACTAATAACACATTCACTCTTATTGAGGAGTTTTACATTTTTATAAATGTCATAGGATGTCAGAGCATTTTCGAATACAA
>NW_007384090.1:0-4287 GCF_000475195.1 Diaphorina citri | reverse complement strand
AAGAACAAACCTTACCTGTTTAGGATAAATCCGCCCCGGGGCGGGAATCGAACATGTGACCTAGTGCTTACAATACAGACATGCCCCCAAGCTAACTAGGCTGACAGATACTAGTTTAGATAAAATGGAGAAGTACTCACTTGAATAGCACATGTGAAACAATGCTTGACACTACGATGTTCTGTATGACACACACATGGACACTTGTCTGATCCATACAGTTGTGCGTCTGGTGTATCATGAACTTCTGCAATGTTTGAATGAATGTGAAATGTTTCTTCATCATGAGGGAGAGAAGCATCTTGATCTAAGTCTATCTCCTCAAATTCATCAGCACTGAAACTGAACCAGACAGAAAACTGATCCATAATCTTCTTTAGACAAAGTTTTTTTTTCTCCTTCTTCTTCTTCTTCTTCTTCTTCTTCTTCTTCTTCTTCTTCTTCTTTTTTCTTTCTTTCTTTACAGGTTTGATAGAGGTTGAAATTTAAGAGAAGAAGACAGTACAGCATTTCCAAGAAAAATTGTGTGATTAGGCTGAAGCTTTCCCTAGGTGGGAATCAAGCCCATGAACTAGCACTCACAAGAGAGGTCCATTATCTACCAAGCTAACTAGACTGGAAATTACTTTCTTGTATTATTCCTACTTACCTGTGCTCATTCAAGTCATTTGAAAACAAACAGAGAAATTTACTCTTCATTTCTGAGTCATGGGTGAACAAAGAACTTGCAATGGAATTCACTTGGTCCAGTGACACGTTGCTTCCATGCTCTTTCATCACACTGAAAATTCTGTCCTTAAGGGCTTGTACAATACTTGACCCCATCTCAACCTAAAATAACATTTAAAAGAAAGTGTAATTAAAGTTAGGGTATTTTAAAAATAAAAATACAGGAGACTAACAAGTATGTACACCTCATCTGCAATAATTTTTATGACTTGTGACTTCTATGACTGTATATACTTAGGTACCCAAGTTGGACTCCTAAACTCTTATCATCCTGAAACCAAAGAGAGTAGAAAGACAGGATAAGAGAAAGCCAGCTGTTCCAAGAACAAACCTTGTCTGTTCAGGATAAAATCCACCCCAGGTGGGAATCGAACCTGTAACGTACCCTATTGCTACTATTCCTTGTTTTTTCATCTTCCCATACCTTCACAATAACATTATCATGAAGGAGTGCGAGCTGAATTTTTTTCATCTTCCCATACCTTCACAATAACATTATCATGAAGGAGTGCGAGCTGAATTTTTTTCATCTTCCCATACCTTCACAATAACATTATCATGAAGGAGTGCGAGCTGAATTTTTTTCATCTTCCCATACCTTCACAATAACATTATCATGAAGGAGTGCGAGCTGAATTTTTTTCATCTTCCCATACCTTCACAATAACATTATCATGAAGGAGTGCGAGCTGAATTTTTTTCATCTTCCCATACCTTCACAATAACATTATCATGAAGGAGTGCGAGCTGAATTTTTTTCATCTTCTTTCACTAGAGGTTGGTTGCCACACTATTCTCCTTCTAAAGAGACGGGAAGCAGGGAAGTGAAAGTTAGAGTGAGTCAAGTCATTTCATGTGAGAAATGACGAGGTGGATAGAGAAGATTCATTTTATTATTTTTTAGTTTTTAGGACATTTTTTACTTTCAGTTTTTGTTAAAGTTTTTAGGGGAATTTTTTATTTCCAGTTTTTATTTTTTATTTTTTAGGACATTTTTTTATTTTCAGTTTTTAGTTTTTTTATTTCAGTTTTAAGTAAAACCATGTTTTTTAAATTTTTAAAGAGGTTGGTTGCCACACTATTCTCCTTCTAAAGAGACGGGAAGCAGGGAAGTGAAAGTTAGAGTGAGTCAAGTGATTTCATGTGAGATATGACGAGTCCAGGTGGACTGAGAAGATTCATTTTTTTATTAGGTATTATTATTTTTTAGTTTTTAGGACATTTTTTACTTTCAGTTTTTTTTTACTTCAGTTTTAAGTAAAACCATGTTTTTTAAATTTTTAATTTATAGATTTTATTTTTCACTTTTTAGTCAGAACTTTTTTACCTCAATAATATACAGATTTTCTCTAGGTCATAACACCCTGTACATTGTAACACCCTGTAAGTTGTAACACCCTGTATGTTGTAACACCCTGAATATTGTAACACCCTGAATATTGTAACACCCTGTATGTTGTAACACCCTGAATATTGTAACACCCTGAATATTGTAACACCCTGTATATTGTAAACCCTGTATGCTGTAACACCCTGTATGTTGTAACACCCTGAATATTGTAAAACCCTGTATATTATAACACCCTGTATGTTGTAACACCATGTATATTTTAACACCCTGTATGTTGTAACACCCTGTATGTTGTAACAGCCTGAATATTGTAACACCCTGTATATTTTAACACCCTGTATGTTATAACACCCTGTATGCTGTAACACCCTGTATGTTGTAACACCCTGAATATTGTAAAACCCTGTATATTATAACACCCTGTATGTTGTAACACCCTGTATATTTTAACACCCTGTATGTTGTAACACCCTGTATGTTGTAACAGCCTGAATATTGTAACACCCTGTATGTTGTAACACCCTGTATGCTGTAACACCCTGAATATTGTAAAACCCTGTATGTTGTAACACCCTGAATATTGTAACACCCTGTATATTGTAACACCCTGTATGTTGTACATCCGATACAGTGTAACACCCTGAATATTGTAACACCCTGTATATTGCTGTATGCTGTAACACCCTGTATGCTATAACACCCTGTATGCTGTAACACCCTGAATATTGTAAAACCCTGTATGTTGTAACACCCTGTATGTTCAAACATCCGATACAGTGTAACACCCTGTATGTTGTAACACTCTGAATATTGTAAAACCCTGTATGTTGTAACACCCTGTATATTGTAACACCCTGTATGTTGTAACATCCGATACAGTGTAACACCCTGTATGTTGTAACACCCTGTATGCTGTAACACCCTGTATGTTGTAACACCCTGTATATTGTAACACCCTGTATGTTGTAACACCCTGAATATTGTAACACCCTGAATATTGTAACACCCTGTACATTGTAACACCCTGTTTGTTGTAACATCCGATACAATGTAACACCCTGTATGTTATTGTAACACACTGTATAGTGTAACACCCTGTATGTTGTAACACCCTGTATGCTGTAACACCCTGTATGCTGTAACACCCTGTATGTTGTAACACACTGAATATTGTAACACCATGTATATTGTAACACCCTGTATGTTGTAACACCCTGTATGCTGTAACACCCTGTATGTTGTAACACCCTGAATATTGTAAAACCCTGTATGTTGTAACACCCTGAATATTGTAACACCCTGAATATTGTAACACCCTGAATATTGTAACACCCTGTATATTGTAACACCCTGTATGTTGTAACATCCGATACAGTGTAACACCCTGTATGTTGTAACACCCTGAATATTGTAAAACCCTGTATGTTGTAACATCCGATACAGTGTAACACCCTGTATGTTGTAACACCCTGAATATTGTAAAACCCTGTATGTTGTAACACCCTGTATGCTGTAACACCCTGTATGCTGTAACACCCTGTATGTTGTAACACCCTGAATATTGTAAAACCCTGTATGTTGTAACACCCTGAATATTGTAACACCCTGTATATTGTAACATCCGATACAGTGTAACACCCTGTATGCTGTAACACCCTGTATGTTGTAACACCTTGAATACCGGCGCAAGTTTACAGTCTCATGTTTAACGTCGAATTTTTGCACAAGAGCAGATGCATGGACAAATCTGAAACATACCTCTAGGTACCTACTACAACAAGAAGAGTAAAAACAAGATCCTTGTTTTGTTTTGAATGATTATTTTAATTAAATTAAATTTCAGTTGGATATATTTTAATGTCGTATTTAAAATGGAGGTAAAAATCTCATGGGATTTTACTTTGAAAAAATCCGATGAAACACCTGTAATTCAGATTCTAAACTTTTGGAAAATGATTTAAAACTAATGAGAGAAAGAAGTTATCACACTAAAAATACAATCATGAAGGTATACCTATGTACGAAGTCCATACGACAAGAAACATCTATAGTTGTAATTTGTAAATCGTTAGTACTTAAGTACCGAGTCTTTGTTTGGTGTAATTGTAGAATTGAAAAGAAAAGATTAATATTCTTTGTTCAAATAAAATTAAAGCAACAATTGAACTTCAGTCCTAACAAAATTTGCGTTATTAGCAGTTATAGGT
>NW_007384089.1:0-4288 GCF_000475195.1 Diaphorina citri | reverse complement strand
CCTCGGCTGGGATTGAACCCACACCCTCCTGTTTACCAGGCGAGCGCCTTGACCACTACACCACCGAAATTATCCAAAAAAGGAGTTTTTATTGATACAACCAGGAGTTTTTAAAAACTCCTTCTTTTTGAATCACTAAAAACTCCTTTTTGGACCATTAAAACTCCTTTTTGGATTATTAAAACTCCTTTTTGGATCATTAAAACTCCTTTTTTGATTATTAAAAACTCCTTTTTGGATGATTCAAAATTCTCCCATTGGTGAAATCTCTGATTAGGTCATTGGTGAAACCCGCCATAAGAGTCCTAGAAATTAATTTGTCTATTTTTCCTATTCGTTACTAGTACTTACCTACATAAAAAATTACAAGAATTTGTAAAACTTAACGTTTATTTTTATGTATGTACAATGTCAAATTTTCAACTTTTTCGTATATTACTAATGAAAAAAATCTCAAACTTATTCAGAGAGAATCAAGAACCTATTCCTACGGGAAGACAAGGTAAAAGTACCTTGTTTAAACATCTAAAATTTTCGAATAAGAAGTACAAATTGTCTATATTTTACTTCAAATTCTTTTAAAAAGTACAAAAAGAAGTTATATAATATATATCTCGATTCTGACTTTTGTCTACTTTACAGAATCGAGGTCTAAACCGAAAGACGTAGAGTGGACCAAATTTCAACTATTTTGGTTGCCAGCCTTGTTTGGTAGCGAGTCTGCCTTGTAAGCGCTAGGCCACGGGTTCGATTCCCGCCCGGGGCCAATTTTGTCCTGAAGGGATAACGTTCGTTTTTGGAACGGCTGGCTTTCTCCTATCCTGTGTTCCTTCTCTCTTCGATTTCGGGACGATAAGACCCTAGCAGTTACAGTTCCCTCTATCAAACTCTTAAAAAAAAAGCCTTTTGACATACAAAAATCGCTTTACTAACCTGAAACAACTTGAAAAATGGTCTACCCACTCCCTCAATACCTAAAATTATTTGGTCTGCTACTGGCGAATGAATAAAAGGTCACTTTAAATAGTAAAAATAGAAAAAGTAAAAGTTACAGTAAAAGATTAAAAGATAGAAAGTAACAAAGAAGTAAAATTAGTGAAAACAGCATATAACCTACCTAGGTCTAAATTGAGATCTTAAACTTCAGCTACTGTAAAATGCGAACATGGGAAAATATTTAACAGATTACAAAATGATATCGGTGAAAATTCTGATGCACTCACAAAAATTTGGGACATATTGACAGAACTTTTTACTTTTTCCATATGGAATGGGAAAATACCACCTGTCCCATAATTTGTGCACACGAGTCCAACAGAATTCAAAGGGGGATTGTAAAGGATATGAAGTTGTTTCACTTGCTGTACACCCGCTAAAACCGCTAGGGGTAGAATCGGAAGTCCCAGAAGATTATAGTGAGATTTTATCCCGGTAATTCAAGATCTGTGTCTGTGTCATATTTCAATCTTACACCCGTATTTGTGAACAAAAATTCTCACTCTCAAGTCAGACTGAAGGCAATTTCGGTCAATCAGATGTTTGGAATTGATGCTTCAGGGCGACTTGAAAGCCGGTATTTTGTCATAAATAAAAAATATGAGTGGGGAGTTTCTGCTCCAAATTGGAGAAGCTTCAAGATCATTTTTGGCGATATTGAGCTGCACACTTCGGATTGAAGGTTGGGATAATCAGATGTTTGGAATTGATGCTTCAGGGCGACTTGAAAGCCGGTATTTTGTCATAAATAAATATGAGTGGGGAGTTTCTGCTCCAATCCATTTTTCTGCTCCAAATTGGAGAAGCTTCAAGATCATTTTTGGCGATATTGAGCTGCATATCACCAACCTCAAGTTCTACACACTTCGGATTGAAGGTTGGGATGATCAGTCGCCTTCAGTGCGAAAAGACTTCCAGTATTTTTTTTCCCTCTTCTAAAAAGTAGCATTTTCAGCGAGAGTGTACAGCCAGCCTTTGGGGAGATATGCTAAGAGAATATGACGATGATGGTTTAAGAAGTTAAAGAGCAGCTGATCAAAAAGTCACTTAATCATTTAGTAACTTGGCTCTTTTTTCTTACCAAATAGGTTTTTTTGGGGGGGATATGATGACTTTTTATGGAAAAAATAATAGAATGTTTTTTTTTTTCAACATGAACCAGGCTATTTTTATTTATTTTTCCAAGAAGCAAGTTACTTTTCAAAGGATGTATATTGTATAAATCAGATGTTTGGAATTGATGCTTCAGGGCGACTTGAAAGCCGGTATTTTGTCATAAATAAATATGAGTGGGGAGTTTCTGCTCCAAATTGGAGAAGCTTCAAGATCATTTTTGGCGATATTGAGCTGCATATCACTAACCTCAAGTTCTACACACTTTGGATTGAAGGTTGGGATGATCAGTCGCCTTCAGTGCGAAAAGACTTCCAGTATTTTTTTTCCCTCTTCTAAAAAGTAGCATTTTCAGCGAGAGTGTACAGCCAGCCTTTGGGGAGATATGCTAAGAGGATATGACGATGATGGTTTAAGAAGTTAAAGAGCATCTGATCAAAAAGTCACTTAATCATTTAGTAACTTGGCTCTTTTTTCTTACCAAATAGGTTTTTTGGGGGGGATATCATGACTTTTTATGGAAAAAATAATGGAATGTTTTTTTTTTTTAACATAAACCAGGCTATTTTTATTTATTTTTCCAAGAAGCAAGTTACTTTTCAAAGGATGTATATTGTATGTCTACTCGTATGTATGTAAGTGACTTTTTGAGCAGATAACTCCTGAATTGATGTAAGATATATTTAGACATTTGGGGATATGATGAGTTGGTGGAAACAATTTTGATATGAGAGAGGCAAAAACACCTAAAACTTATAAATACGTCCTAGAATTTCTAACTTATAAGCGAAAAAAATGAGCGTCTTTAAAAACCAGCGGTTCTCAACTAATTGGAGGAGCAACGGCCTCCAAAATCTTTCCTCAATTTCCCCTATTTGGGATATTTGTCCACAACGTCGTTTGGCCTGGAAACCGGGACAAATTGTATGGAAAAAGATTTTTTTTTTTTTTAAATATAAACCAGTTTATTTATTTTGATATTTTCAAGAAAAAAGTACAAGTGGGTATGTTTTTCAAAACGAATGAGTAAAAATATTGAAATGTTCCTCATTTTTTCATATTAAAATGGTTTGTACTATCCAAATAGGTTCGTCTTTAAAAACCAGCGGTTCTCAACTAATTGGAGGAGCAACGGCCTCCAAAATCTTTCCTCAATTTCCCCTATTTGGGATATTTGTCAACCACGTCGCTTGGCCTGGAAACCAGGACAAATTGTATGAAAAACGATTTTTTTAAAATATAAACCAGTTTTATTTTGATATTTTCAAGGAAAAAGTACAAGTGGGTATGTTTTTTAAAACGAATGAGTAAAAATATTGAAATATTTTCCTGCTCATCTTTTCATATTAAAATGGTTTGTACTATCCAAATAGGTTTCATCAAATGATATGCCCATCTGATGAGAGGCCTACTACGGGACGGGCATGCTACGACACGGACCACATGCGTCTAATGTTGCAGTTGTTTCATTGCTACGAAATAAAAACGGCGGTGAAACACTCATCTTAAAAAAGTACTTCTTGTAATGAATAATAATTCTTCATTTCGTTTTCCATACAATCTAATAACATAAATAACATATTCCTTCACATACCTTCACACACAACACATACCTTCACACACAACACATACCTTCACAAAAATCCTCTTCTTCAATAAGTCCAATCCTTTTCAATAAGTCCAATCCTTTTCAATAAGTCCAATCCTTTTCAATACGGACACACCAGGTAACCATACTCTAAACTCAGCGAGAGCACAACGAATAGGAAGTACAGTAGAAACATGGTCACTCCCAATCCACGGTTTTACCTTTAGCGCCCCTTGTGTCAGGTAGAGTACAGAGTACACCACAGGGGGAATAGTAGGGGGGCCAACAGGACATAAGTAATCTTTTTCGGCCAATCAAATTGCTGTTAGCATTTTTTTTTTAATTAATTTTAAATAGGATTACAGTGTTGCCACTTGGTTTTACCTTTAGCGCCCCTTGTGTCAGGTAGAGTACAGAGTACACCACAGGGGGAATAGTAGGGGGGCCAACAGGACATAAGTAATCTGTTTCAGCCAATCAAATTGCTGTTACCATTTTTTTTTTAATAAATTCATTTTAAATAGGATTACAGTGTTGCCACTTGGTTTTACCTTTAGCGCCCCTTGTGTCAGGTAGAGTACACCACAGGGG
>NW_007384088.1:0-4289 GCF_000475195.1 Diaphorina citri | reverse complement strand
ACACCGAAGCGAATACAATAGTCCGTCCCTTATACCTTTTATTATTAGTAATAATAAAGGAAGGACGGACTAAAAAGGGCTTAAAATGTTGCACATTGCATACTCAAAGAGTTTCCAGGCATTCATAAAAAAATTGTTGAACAAACCGTTCTAGACTTTCTTTTTTAGTCCGTCCTTCCTTTATTATTACGATAGTAATAAAAATAAGCTGGGCCCGTCCCTCCGGAAATTTTTTAGCCCGTAGTTTAATGGATCGTGATTAAAGAAAATCAGTACCTATGTACCTACCTAATTTGTTTAATATTCAGTTTATTATTGTTCTTGATTTGAATTTTCGATTTTACTTTCATGTAATGATTTAAAATAAAGACTAGAGCCCGTTCTCCCTTTATTCCCAATATAAGGTTCAAGTCACCCATCCATTTATTGGGTTGCTCAGCGGAGACTAGAGCCCGTTCTCCCTTTATTCCCAATATAAGGTTTAAGTCACCCATCCATTTATTGGCCTTACTCGGCGTAGCTTAACATAGGTGACGCTAAAACCGGTCTTAAAATAACGACTGAAGTGTTATCTAAAACTTTCTCGCTTTGAGTTCATAAGTCGTCGCGACAAATTTCAAGATCAGAGCTCATTTGTGTCAGTTTTTCCTAAAATGTTTTATTTTTCTTCTTCTATTACCCTAACGACTGAAGTGTTATCTAAAACTTTCTCGCTTTGAGTTCATAGGTCGTCGCGACAAATTTCAAGATCAGAGCTCATTTGTGTCAGTTTTTCCTAAAATGTTTTATTTTTCTTCTTCTTTTACCTGATTCACCTTTGGTATGTTTTCAGGCGCGTCAAGACTACAAGAACACCTACCTGTCACATCTGAGTGCACCCAATAATTCCGCCGCACTAGCCAACTACATTGACGCCCATAACAACTATGTCACTCAACTCCATGCTACCAATGCCATGGTGGATCAATACTGCCACGATGTTCTGCCCTCTCTGCTACAGGTGAGTAGAATAGAATTAAGTAAAATAGAATAGTATGTGTATTATGTAGAATAGAATTGCTTGGTTTAGAAAATTTCTCTGGCCGTCCAAAGGGTCATTTGCTCGAGCAATGAAGTGTTTTACTTGGAAAAATAAAAGCATTTTTATGATTAGAGGAGATTATTAAAAATCTGGATATAGGGTGCTGTAAGTCCCAATATACTGAAACCAATAAAATTCAAAACTCGTCGTGTATATCTCAAAATGTAGTGTGTTCTGTGAGTGCGATTCAGCTTATAAATTAATATGTTTTTAGTTAGACACATTAGGCTCTAGTGAGTTAAGGTGTATGAATATTCAGAAATAAAGTATCTACCTATCTACCCTAACTCACGAACTTTCCATACACAATATGTTAAACCATACATAGTATGTACAAAGATATAGGTGCCTACCTATGTATTTGGACCACATAGGTAAACATATTATGGAATATGTATTTCCAACATACATAATTTATAAATAAACAATAAGATCAAACAACTCCAGGATGCCCTGGATACGCTCAGCAGGATACAGCAGAGGTTAGTAGGGCGGAGTACATACATACGTGATTCTGTTCAGTCAGTAGGGTGAAGTACATAGTTCTGTTTAGTCAGTAGGGTGCAATACCTAGAGTTCTCTTGGGTCAGTAGGGTGCAATACCTAGACTTCTGTTTGGTCTGTAGAGTACAGCACCTACACTGCTCGTAGTTTCGTACCTCAACTTTAGTCAGTAGAATATAAAAGTCACTTTTTCACAGAGGTTGATCCTTCATTCACGATTCCCCGCCATAACAGCAAGCAGTCTTTACACCAAAAATTGACTTAAAAATATAAACAAAAGCATTTAATACCCAAAAGCTACTTAAGAGCGCAATTGAAAACCTGTGTAGCTCTGATTTAAAACGTTTGAGATCCTATGTTCAAAGAAAAAATATTTTTTAAAAAAAAAATCAATTTAAATGTAAGTTTGTAACGTTAACTTTAGAACACCCTGAATATTATATATTGAGCATAAATTCCAGATGAACTTTTGTAACTTTTTGATCCCCTTGCGTATACGTCTTTAAGTTTTGTTTATAAATACAGAAACACAACCTGATTTAATTGACAAATAATGAGTAACTTTAAGTTCAGGGTGTTCGAAATGGGTTCATTTGTGTATGGTTTATGTACAGAATTTGTTTCTTTAAGATGTACATGGGAAAGGTATTTTTGGATCACAATATAGGTACCTATATTAAATCAATATAGTGCAATGAAGTCACCAAAATAATACCTTCTTTTTTTAAAGATGAGTGTTCCACCGCAGGGTTTTATCTTGAGGAAAAACTAAGGGTGTGTGCTTCTTGTCTTTCCTCAATAATTTCCTTGTCCGCAGAGTTCTCTATGGTTAAGTACACATAAAGTTTGGAGGAAAACTACAAAACACGACTATTTGACCTTTGTTTACTTTTCCTCATCAAATGTCCTCCACTTCGTTTTCCAGGAGTCTCGAGTCCAGTTTATTCAACAAAGCCAATGAAATACAGGAAGACATTAGTATAAAGAAATTCGACTTGAAAAATGCTCAACTACATTTAGCCTCCATAAAAGCTCAGGTAAGTACCAATTTTTCGTAATATTTTGCTACAAATCGTTTACAGTAGGGTGTAGACTTCTTACAAAATGGACACTGTGAAATACTGATATACAGCATGACCTGGATGACACAAAAAGTTCTAGGGAACCCCTTCTCACGGGAAAGATCCCTATCTGTGTGAGGAAAAATCCCCACTTCCTTGCGAACAATATGAAATGTGTCGAGGAAGAAGAAAGAGTACCTAATTTGCACGGTGGAAGTTAATAGACTTGCAGTTGTTTGTAACTCTCAACATTTTTATTTTGCTTTCTTTTATTTTTCGCATTCAAGTGGGGTTAAGATTGTTGACATTTTCTAGACAGCCTCTTGTTTCTTCTAAGTGGCGTGGTCTGGGATGAATCCTACTTCGAGGTTCTAGTAGATATTCATTTCCAACTTTTTGAAAAACCACAAATAACTATTGCAAAAAGAGTTTGGAAAGGTAGAAACTAGCTTCAATGATAATCATAACCACAATCTGAGTTTGAGCTTGACGTTTAACTCTTAGATTAAACAATCTAATTGGCTGAAAAGTTTGAAATCAACCAATCAGATTGCTCAACCTAAGTGAAACTAAGTTTAAACTCAGATTAAGGTCCCGGGAATAACTCGCTTTTGCAAACGCTATTCAAAACAGATGCATTCATAGTCATACCTAAAAAGAATTGATTGCGAAAAAATTGCGTCTCATTTCTTCAATGGCGTCATGTTGAGCTTTTTATAAATTGAGACAGGATTTCTTTTGCGATCACTCGAGTTAAGCGGCAACACGCGTGGTGAGTATCTGTTTGGGAGGTGGTGAGTACTGGTGACTAATTGAAGGTGGAATTAAAGTAAATGAGAGAATGGTTTTGTTGAAAAAGATAAATGTACTTGACGGTAGGGAGGAAAAAGAGGTACCTACCTATTGAGAGGGGTTTTTTCAATGGGTAAATTTGTTTGGGTATTACCTAATTATTTTTGTTTATATACCTCTTTACTTATTTCTGACTAATTATTGACGGTTTTTCTTGTAGAGATCGTTCCTTTTTTTGAAAAATATTCCTTAAAAATAAACAAATACCTATTTATTTTATTAAATTTATTATTAAACCATCACCTAAATCCTAAATAATTATATGATTTAATTATTGTATTTCCCATTCTCTTAGTTTTAACGTTAAAATTAATTAATCTTTAAACTAAAACCTATCGAAAATAATTTCTTTCTACAACACTGACCTTGAATTAAAATTAATTATATTTTTAAAAAGTTTTTCTAATAAAATAACAGCCTTTTCAACTTTACTTTTAATTTCCGATTTTCGAAGTTCTCACTTGATTTTCTCGGTTCGGTTTAAATATATAAACAATGGGTTGGATGTCACTACGCTCCCACTTGGTAAGTATATAGTTTTAACTATGTAGTACCTAGTTGTCCCTAAAGAAATACACTATAGTTAAAGATTTCAGACAATTGACTTCAGAAAAATAAATAAATAAAATATCTAGTTGTAGTTCAGTTAAAATCATCCTGAACAACAAGCAGAAACTTCCAACTTACTTCGATCGTTGAATCAACCTCTAATCTGAATACGTGTATATCCCCTATGCTCACGGGGTCAGATTAAAGTTTTAATGGAATTAGAGATTTCGCTGTAAATCTCG
>NW_007384087.1:0-4289 GCF_000475195.1 Diaphorina citri | reverse complement strand
AGCTTTGTGTTCTATGTCTAGGATCTGTAGAAACCGTCTCTTGGGTAAACACTTGTCCAGGGCAAGGAATTTGGTTCTTGATCCATCAGTCTGTGAGAAAAAGGAAAAAGTACTTAGTTTCAAGTTTCAATACTTTTTTTTTCCTTTGAGGAAGACAGGATAAGAGAAAGCCAGCCTTTCCAAGAATGATCTGTTCAGGATAAAATCTGCCCCGGGTGGGAATTGAACCCACAACCTAGCACTTACAAGGCAGATGCTCTAAAAACCACACTAACTAGACTGGCTTTTCAATATTTTGGCTTAACCAAGAAGTACATTTTTAAGTTTCTGAATTCTGAAAGTTCTTATATGAAGGGGGATATAATAAGGACAATAAGGTAAAGATTGTAAACAAATTTAATTATTCACTTACATAGGGTATCACAGCGGAGAACTTTGTGTGCAAATGAGCGATACTTTTTTTTTCCTTTGAGGAAGACAGGATAAGAGAAAGCCAGCCTTTCCGAGAATGATCTGTTCAGGATAAAATCTGCCCCGGGTAGGAATTGAACCCACAACCTAGCACTTACAAGGCATACACTCTAAAAACCACACTAACTAGACTGGCTTTTCAATACTTTGGCTTAACCAAGAAGTACATTTTTACGTTTCTGAAAGTTCTTATATGAAGGGGGATATAATAAGGTAAAGATTGTAAACAAATTTAATGATTCACTTACGTAGGGTATCACAGCGGAGAACTTTGTGTGCAAATGAGCAGAGAACCAATATGAGGGCTTCAATTGTTTCATTACTTCCTCGCACACTGAGCTGCCCAGTCGGTTCTCTTCAATTTCTTGTTTGAAGTAAGGTTTGTGCTTAACAAGCTGTGCTACATTGCCAAAATGATAGACGCCCTGAGGCCAATCGTGTGAGCACATGATGTCAATTTTTCCTGATAACTGTGAAACAGAAACAATTTTGTTAAAGGGCGGAGGCAAACAAATTTTCAATTAATTAATAAAAGTACTATTATCACTTTTATTTTCTTCTTTTCAGTTTAATTTGGTGTATGACATGAAAAAATAATGTCACATCTGTAAACAACTAAACATTCCCTGTAGATATTAATATACTACTTGGACCTTTTTTTACAAATGAGCGGAGAACCAATACGAGGGCTTCAATTGTTTCATTACTTCCTCGCACACTGAGCTGCCCAGTCGGTTCTCTTCAATTTCTTGTTTGAAGTAAGGTTTGTGCTTAACAAGCTGTGCTACATTGCCAAAATGATAGACTCCCTGAGGCCAATCGTGTGAGCACATGATGTCAATTTTCCCTGATAACTGTGAAACAGAAACAATGATAACTGTGAAACAGAAACAATGATAACTGTGAAACAGAAACAACCTGATAAGGTCTCAGGTGGTTGTTTACAAATGAACAGGGACTTACCGCTCACAAGTGGAGTTGAGAAAATGGGATCTTCACACAGATATTAACCCATTTAATCTACTTGGGAACTTTTAATTCTTTTTTAAAAGGAGATAGCGATAACTGGACAAAGTAATTTTTCTTTTCTAAATTCTAATCCATGATCGCACGGCGCACGTGGGTTCGATTCCCTCCCGGGGCGGATTTTATCCTACATACATAGATAAGGTTCGTTCTCGGATAGGCTGGCTTCCTCCTATTCAATCCTCCTTCTCTCTTCGATTCCGGGACGATAGACCTTCGTTGTTACACTTCCCTCTATCAAACCTCTTGGAAAAAAACTCATTAATGGAAAAATTAGTGATTTAAATGTGTTGAAAAAGTATTTCATTTTTCAATCATTTCATTTCTTCATTTAAAGAGGAGGTTAGCTTGGTTGGTCGCTACCAACTCATCCCTAAAGGAAAGTTAGCTAAAAATACGAATATATTAATTTTAATAGGTACTTTGCTTGTATTGCTCGAATAGGATTGAAAAGTCCCTTAACCTCTGCAGTAAACTACTGTTTCGATTCCCACCCGGGGAGGATTTTATCCTTAACAGATGATATTTGTTCTCGTGTCTAGGCATGTGTAGAAACGAGTTTTCGTTAAAAAACGTTAAAGAGTTTAGTTAAGGGGACGCTAACTTTGGTTGCAAAACCTTTCTGCCAGCCTAGTTAGCTTAGTTGGTAGTGCATCTGCCTTGTAAGCGCTAGGCCGCGGGTTCGATTCCCGCCCGGGGCGGATTTTATCCTGACCTAAAATAAACTATACCTACTTAGACACAGGACAAGCAAACTGCCAGCCTAGTTAGCTTGTAGGGTAGCACACCTGAGACAATAAGACTTTTTTGTAGAAGCTCAACCCATCCTTTAGGGCTGTTTGCTAATACACCTAAGCCTTAGAATGGGCTTTTGGTGTACGAGGGACAGTAAGACTTCAGCAATTATAGTGCCCTCTATGAAACCTCTTTTAAAAGAGACTTACTTATAGAAGGAGCACATGTCTCTGTACTTGGGTGGACATGCCATGCAAGCCAGATCTTCTTCATTTCTTGTGGACTGAAAATCACCACAGCAGATAAGAAGATCAACTTTGAGGTTCTCTTGCTTTTCAATCAATGCAATGGTGTCGTAAATTTTCTCTAGCTCACCGTGGGCACAGCCTTCGACAGCGATTTTCATCCTGTTTTCTCTAGGAAAGGAAATATCAAATTAAATAAATGGAAAGACCTTGTTAATTTAATTAAAAGAAAATGTAGGTACCTAACTTTATTAACTTTATTTATAAAAGTTCAACAGAAGCCAGGAATTTTTTTTTTTTTTTCAAATTTAAATTTTTGTACATGTGTGAAGGTAGCGCATAATCAAAGTTCAATATTTTGTACATGTGTGAAGTTAACGCATTCTTTTTTCTGAGCCCCTGTTTCAAGATGGCCGACATGTGATTGTGATTGCCCGGCAAAATTTGAAAATCTTCAATTTTCTATTTTTCCATAAAGTTGAGAAATTTATTTAGCAATCCAATAAATTTAATTCCATTTTTACTTGGGTACTTGGGTTTATCTTTTATCACCATACCATTTAGTTTTGGAATGTAGTGTCGGAATTTCGTTTTTACTTGGGTACTTGGGTTTATCTTTTATCACCATACCATTTAGTTTTGGAATGTAGTGTCGGAATTTCGTGTTCTTGTCTTCATATTAGTAACCAGCTTGTCAGGTGTTTCTGACGGATATTGTCACAACACAAACCATCTGTTGACAATCACCTCTTGTCTTCATCCTAGTAACCAGCTTGTCAGGTGTTTCTGACGGATATTGTCACAACACAAACCATCTGTTGACAATCACTCACATAAACCTACTTATCAAAAAAATAAAAATAAAAAGTTGAAAATCACCAAAAAAGGATATTCTTCAGGTTCTGCTGAAGTGAGAAATGTTTCTAAAATAGTTGATTGAAAGTGAAAAGTTCAGCTTCAGAGATCAACTTTGCACTCGAACCCAAGCTGTTATCAGCCATACTTCTTATCTAATCTTAGATTTGTTCTATCACAATGATCAAGGCAATACTGGTGTTCAACAATCATGGGAAGCCCAGACTGTCAAAATTCTATCATTATTTTGTAAGTTGAATGTTTTTTTACTCAAGTAAGTACCTACATAAATTTAATTTGGTTCAGAAAATTTCTCTGGCCATCCAAAGGGACCATCATGAGCATGTTGGTACCTACCCTTTGAGATCAAGGCAATACTGGTGTTCAACAATCATGGGAAGCCCAGACTGTCAAAATTCTATCATTATTTTGTAAGTTGAATGTTTTTTTACCTAAAAGTACATAAATTTAATTTGGTTCAGAAAATTTCTCTGGCCATCCAAAGAGACAATTGTTTGAGCATCATGAGCATGTTGGTACCTACCCTTTGTCAAAAATATTTATGAAGTATCTGGGGCTCATTCACCTATCAGGGTCACCTATAATTAGTGACTAGTGGACAATCATGATTGGTAATTTGATTATGAATTTGAATATTTTTTTTATTAATTCTATTTATTATTATTTCTAGAATGAAGACATGCAACAACAAATAGTGAAGGAAACATTTCAACTCGTCTCAAAGAGGGATGACAATGTGTGCAATTTTCTTGAAGGTGGAAGGTAAGTTGGTACAAGTCAAAAAGTTTTTTGTGTCAATCAATCAATCAAATGAACAAACAGAATCAATCAGAATAAAATAAAGCTCAAATTTAAATGTTTAATTTAAAAGAAAATGAACCCTTCTCTTCCCAGTTTGATAGGAGGCTCCGACTACAAACTCATCTACCGACACTA
>NW_007384086.1:0-4291 GCF_000475195.1 Diaphorina citri | reverse complement strand
ATCTTTCCTTTCTCTCTCTCTCTCTCTCTCTCTCTCTCCCTCTCTCTCCATATATTCGCTTTTATTTCCCCTCTCCTTCCTCCCTATCCCTCCCTTCACTTCTTTGTCCCCATTTCTCCCTCCCTCATACCTAACTTTCCTTTCTCTCTCTCTCTCTCTTCCTCTTTCTTTTTCTCTCTCTCTTTCTTTCTCTCTCTCTCTTTCTTTCTCTCTCTCTTTCTCTCTCTCCCCCCGACCCCCCCCTCTCTCTCCCTCTCTCTGCATATATTCCCTTTTATTTCCCCTCTCTTTCCTCCCTATCCCTCCCTTCACTTCTTTGTCCCCATTTCTCCCTCTCTCATTTTCCTCTAGATTTCCTTTCTCTCTCTCTCTCTCTCTCTCTCTCTCTATGCATACCTATTCTCTTTATTTCCAATCGCCTACCTTTCTATCTCCCCCCTCTCCTTTGTATTTTCTGGACTGGAATGTTACGTCTTGCTTGTGTTGGTTAGGTACACGTGGCAAATATAGCTCGACTGCCTACTAGCCTAGCCTATCCAAAACTAACCACAAACGAGAAAGCAGCCGAACTTGTAGTTTTTACTTTCCTTTTCCTATATAGGTAGGAAGGAAAGTAATGCGTTTTTATTATTACCTTCTATTGCTAAAGTAATGAGAAACTATTGCAATCGGTCTTTTTCCCCCGAAGGGAACTGAAACACAAGAAGTATTACTGTCCCGAAATCGAAGAGATAAGGAGAGGATAGGACAGGAGAAAGCCAGCCGTTCTAAGAACGAACCTTATCTGTTAAGAATATAAAGTTCACCCCGGGCGGGAATCGAACCCGCATTCTCGAGCCTACAAGGATCCATAAACGAGAAAGCAACCGAACCTGTAGACTGTAGACCAGGGATTTCAAATAGCGGCCCGCGGGCCTCATATGGCCTGCGAAAATTTTAGGGATTTGTATTGATCTCCATGGCTAGTTAAATACTAGTTGTCCTTTAGAGGCTGAGTGGTCTCTTGAACAAAAAGTTTCATTAGAGGAGTTTGCATGCGAAAAATGTCTGACTCCACGGGGCAATTGAGTGCAGTTACCATTGAGTTATGGGAACTGACTTATTCGGTTTTGTGTATGTGGCAATTCTCCCCTGTGTATGTGGCCCGCGGAGTACCTCCCAATGTAGCATGTGGCCCGCATACACATGGAAGTTGGAAACCCCTGCTCTAGACTGTAGAGTAGACCCGGCAGAGGATATAAACAGGTAATTAAGTAATTAAGACATCAAAAACGTTTACCACTTCATTAAATAATGTAGAGTGTAGAGGATAGCGAAACCCCGAAACCGGCAATTAAAAAACCATTTACACGAAAATGAAAAGAGGTTCCCTAACGAATAAACAAAAGGAAAAGTAAGTGGTAGTATATTTATTTAGGGAAATGAGGTAGGTACGTAGGTAGGAAGGAGAAAGAGAATGAAGAAGAGGAGTAGTAGGAACAAATGGGAAGAGAGGGGAGGCGAAGAAGAAAGAAGGGGAGTGGGAGGAACAAAGAGAAGGAGGAGAAAAAAGAAGAGGAGCAGGAGAAGAGGAGCGGAAGAAAAGAGAAGAGAGGTGAGCAGTTGGAGAAGAAGGAGGGAAAAGAAGAGGACGAGGAAGAGTAGGAGGAGGAAGAAGGGAGAGAATGAAATGGAAGAGTAGGAGGTAAGAGAAAGAAAAGAAGGAGAAGGAAAAAGAGGAAGAGGAAAATAAATAAGAAGAGGAGGGCTAGAAGAATAAGAGTAGGGGAAACAGCAAGAGGAGGAGAAGGAAGGTGTAGAGAAAGAAGGGAGAGAACGAAGAGGAGGAGTAGGAGAAAGAACAGTAGGGGGAGGAAAAAGAGGAAGAGTGGGAGAAAAAAGAAGAGGAGGGCTCGGAGAAGAGGAGAAGAACATGAACAACAAGAAGATGAAAAGGGGAGGGGATGAAAAGGAGGGGAAGTTGACGGAATGAGAGCGAGAAAGAATTACAGGAATGATTTAAGTACATTTTCATACACAACTGTGAACCATATCATCTGTTCCTGTTATCCTGTTCCTAGCTTGACGCTTTGTTTTTCTCATCCTGTGTGAACTTGAAGGAAATGAGAACGAGTGCCTGTGAAACTTGAGTTGAGTTTGTTCTTAATACGGATGACAGCAGATTCCAATTCCAGTGTAAAATCCTAG
The DNA here is from genome assembly GCF_000475195.1 of Diaphorina citri. Lineage (NCBI taxonomy): Eukaryota > Metazoa > Arthropoda > Insecta > Hemiptera > Psyllidae > Diaphorina > Diaphorina citri. Next base: position 2,104 of record NW_007384086.1, on the reverse strand, counting down.
AGTGATATTGTGTAGATACAATGATACAATTGATACATTATGTAAATGCCTTCAATTCAGAAGAGGGGATACTGGGATACCCCCGAGTCTCCTGTGAGATTATCGGGATGCTTTGAAAGACCCGTTAAAAGAAGAAGAAGAAGAAGAAGAAGAAGAAGAAGAAGAAGAAGAAGAAACACTTCAACAATAGGTAGGTATAATTATCTATATAATTAGCATGGTATACAATCATGCAATATTTGTGTCCCATTTCACTTCAACACTTAAGTAGTCAACTGCTATTTCGTCAATGGCACTTTGTTAGACATAATAAGCTATTCAGAAACATTCAGATGAAACGAAGAAAAGTCAACGCCTACCATAAGAACGCGACCTGTACCTATTTGGATTTGGAAAGTGGACGAGAAAACAGGATCAAAAGGAAGAAATTAAAGAGAAAGACGGTAAGAAGAATAGAAAATAGGGGTAAAAATAATAAAAATAAATGATGAGCAGATGTGGGGTGAATACGAAATGGAATTGGGAAGATTTGCTAGAATTTTATTTAGTTTTTTACATAATGCCCTACGGCTAACGTACGAAGTCAACTTTATGGTAGGTACTAAGGGAAATGGAATAAATTAGTAGATATATATGTATACCTAACTAGATATCATGCACTTCTGACTCAAACAAGTCAAGTCTAGTCTGTACTACGAGGATACTAATGTTAGGTAAGTATATGGCCGTTTAAAAGATATTGATGGTGAAGGGTGGTGGGGGGACTTTTAGGGTGGGGGGGAGGTCTCTGAGAGTACAAAAGTTCATTAGTGCTTGAAAACGTTTCCAGTTATAGTGCTTGGAAAAGTTGCAGCTTTTGTTTCATGATAGGTATAGGAAATATACATGTTATGTACCCATATGTATATTACATACTATTTAATTATAAAATATGTATATAGAAGTACCTACATCATGTGCGGAAAGTTCGCCTAATGAATGACAAAGGTATGCCCTAGGCGTTCTGAAGTTTGTTTGTTTAATATGACTTCTGTTGGTAATAATTAACAAAACATACCTATAATTTGTTTTGCAGGCCGACTTTTAGGTAAAGTATATCCGGCAAACTTTTTCACACCTGCCATCTTGATGTTACATATTTACTTAATTTTTTGATACATAAGACACCTAAATACCTTGTATTTTTTCCCCCAACTTTCTTTTTATCTAAGAGGTGTAGGTAATGAGAAAAAAATGTAGTCTGATGATAGGTGTGAGCTTTTGTCTTTTCTCAATGCTTCCTCTTTTTTTTTTTATTTACACTATTTCTTTCTTCTTATCTTTATTGTCCATTTTATGGCACGAAAGTTGCTTTTTTTCATTGTACCTACTAATAGTTCCCAACTATTTTACCTCGGTGCATGGTCAAAGAGGTCGCCTGGTAAACAGGAGGGCGCTGGTTCGCTTTTGTCTTTTCTCAATGCTTCCTCTTTTTTTTTTTATTTACACTATTTCTTTCTTCTTATCTTTATTGTCCATTTTATGGCACGAAAGTTGCTTTTTTTTTATTGTACTAATAGTTCCCAACTATTTTACCTCGGTGCATGGTCAAAGCGGTCGCCTGGTAAACAGGAGGGCGTGGGTTCGATCTCCGCGGGGGCATGTAATTTTATCCTCATTTAATTGATAAGTTGGCCTTATGATAATGGAGCTCTAAGGGTTAGCCTCACCTGGTGGTTACCTTAGACTTCGGTAGGTATAAAGTATTCGTGCAACACAATTCAAAACATGAAGATATGTTCTATACTCCAGCTCACATCCAGGAAAAAACAACAAGAAGAAACCTATTCGATCAAACAATAAAAAGACCTATTGATAAGAAAAACGTAGCAACCAATACAACACCGGAAAAAAACGACCATTTGGAATTGAATGAATACCAACAGATACATGAAGAAAAGGAAAGAGAAGAGGATCAAACAGTAAAAAGACCAAATAATAAGAAAGACGAAGAAACCAATACAACACCGGAAAAAGAAAACCATTGGGATGAACACCAACAGGCACTTGAGGAGAAGGAAAATCTTATCGAAAACTTAAAAACATCATTGGAAACCGTTGAGAT
>NW_007384085.1:0-4291 GCF_000475195.1 Diaphorina citri | reverse complement strand
CTGCTGCCGCAATGGAGATATAGGAAATGGGCGGTATTGTATTTCACTTAACAGCCGAACTAAATCATAAAATCAGCAGTCAGCTAGTAATAACACTTTATACCTGAGGTACATTATAAGAACAGAAGGATGAAGAGAAAGGAAAGAAGGGAAATGACAGAAAAGGAAAGGAGAGGAAGAAGGAGGAGGGAGGAGGAGGAGGAAGTAGAAGAAAAGGGAAGAGTAGAAAAACAAAGAAAAGAAGAAGAAAAATCGTAAAAAGAATATAGTAATAGAGTGTTTTTCCTGCTGCCGCAATGGAGATATAGGAAATGGGCGGTATTGTATTTCACTTAACAGCCGAACTAAATCATAAAATCAGCATTCAGCTAGTAATAACACTTTATACCTGAGGTACATTAAGAACAGAAGGATGAAGAGAAAGGAAAGAAGGGAAATGACAGAAAAGGAAAGGAGAGGGAGGAGGAGGAGGAGGTGGAGGAGGAAGTAGAAGAAAAAGGAAGAGTATAAAAACAAAGAAAAGAAGAAGAATAATCGTAAAAAGAATATAGTAATAGTATAGTAGAAAGAGAAGAAGTAGGCGAAGAAAAAAGGAGGAAGAAGAGAAAGAAAGATATGAGAAAAATGTCAGGATATCAAGAAAGTACCCATGCAGGTATGAAAGAAGAAGAAGAAGAAGAAGAAGAAGAAGAAGAAGAAGAAGAAAAAAAACATATCAACAATCATATGAAATCCATTAACAATAAGGAAGGTATGAAAGAAGAAGAAGAAGAAGAAGAAGAAGAAGAAGAAAAAAAACAACATATCAACAAACATATGAAATCCATTAACAGTAAGGACATGGGACACATCCATTAGGAATGCTATGGATGTGGAGACACCGAAATCATATCCATGACAAGTACTGGACGAGACAGAAATCCTGAAGGAGGGAGGAGGAGGAGGAAGTAGAAGAAAAGGGAAGAGTAGAAAAACAAAGAAAAGAAGAAGAAAAATCGTAAAAAGAATATAGTATTAGTAGTAGAAAGAGAAGAAGTAGGCGAAGAAAAAAGGAGGAAGAAGAGAAAGAAAGATATGAGAAAAATGTCGGGATATCAAGAAAGTACCCATGCAGGTATGAAAGAAGAAGACGAAGAAGAAGAAGAAGAAGAAGAAGAAGAAGAAGAAGAAGAAAACATATCAACAAACGTATGAAATCCATTAACAATAAGGACATGGGACACATCCATTAGGAATGCTGTGGATGTGGAGACACCGAAATCATATCCATGACAAGTACTGGACGAGACAGAAATCCTGAAGTGGAGAGAAAGCCACACGAAAAATCCAGGAAAAACAAAATGCGGGGAGGAAAGAGAAATAAAGAGAGCAGAAAAAAGAGAAACAAGAAGACAAAGGAGGAGGAGGAGGAGAAGAAGAAGAAGAAAAAGGAGAAGAAAAAGAAGAAGATGTCATACACATAAAAAACTTGGAGACTTGTCAGACATTCACGACAGATAAAACTACAAATGAGAGACGATGAAGATGTCAAGAAAGAAAGGAGGAGAAGGAAAGAGAAATCAGAGGCGAGAAGAGAAAAAGAGAATGGAGAAAAATCGGAAAAGAGAAGAGAGAGGGGGGAGAGAAAAGAGAAAAAAGAGTGCGAAAGAGCTCGTGAAAAATATCAAGGCAAAATATAAACAATGGACAAAAGAGAGGAAAGGGAAAGAAGAACAAAAAAAAGGAGGCCAAAAGAAGAAAAAGAAAAAAGATGATTACAATCTAAATGAGAAAAGTCCAAGAAAATATAAACCTACTACAATACAAAGTGGATGTTGTTGTAGATAAAGCAGGGATAGAAAAGTTACCAAGAAGCTCTCACCATACAAGACCAATAATACTGTGGTATCCACAAAAACGGTGAAAAGGTTATCTCAGCTTCCCCACAAGTTCCTAATTCATGATTGAGAATATAAGAAAGATGAAGAATATAAACGAAGATTGGAGTAAAAAGGGTCGGAAAAAAAGGGTAGAGAGCAAAAAGAAAAGGGAGAAGAGAGAGTGGAAAGGAGGAGAGAGGAGAGAGAGAGATAGAGAGGGAGAGAGAAAGGGAGAGAGAGGGAGAGAAAGAGAGAGAGAGAGGACATCTTGTACGAAGTGACAAAGAGCCAATTTGACGAAGGTAGAAAAATCCTAGTGGGTAATATCTACTGACAGAAAAACACATGCCCTTAGAGAGAAAACAAGCTCTCTCTCTCTCTCTCTCTCTCTCCCTCACTCTCTTTCTTTCCCTCCCTCTCTTTCTCTCTCCCTCTCTCTGAAACTTAAACAAGGAAGGACAAAAGTGAGAACGTGCATTGAATATTTAAACGTGCGAGAGAGAAAGGAAGAGAGAGGGAGGGAAAGAGAGAGAGAGAACTTTTATGATAGTCCTAGTAACAAGAAACAAACAGAAGAAAAAGAAATGGGACATTGAGAAAGAGGAAGGGGAATAGAGAAAGACGTAGAAAAAAAGTGAGAAAGAGAGAAAGGTATAAAGGCAGATAAGAACTGAGGACAGAGGAAGAGAGAGAGAGAGAGAAAAAAAAGGTGAACATTTTTATGGTAGCCCAAGTAACAAGGAACATTAATAAAACAAAAAGGAGAAGGAGGAAGAGAAAATGAAGAAGAAGAGGGAGAAAAAGAAAAAATAGGAAATAAAGAAAGAAGGACGTGGAAAGAGAGCCTCCACACATATCAGTATGGGGGAAAAGGAAGAAAAATAAGAAGAGGGAAAAAGAAGAGGAATAATAAAGAGAAAATAAATATAAAGGAAAGGGAGGGAGAGAGAGAAAGGGGAGGGAAAGAGAGAAAGGTGGAGGGAGAGAGAGAAGGGCGCGAAGCAGAGATATCGGGAGGGAGAGCAAGAAGAAGAGAAGGGAGAGAGAAAACAAGGATAGTGTTATTTGTTTTCCCCCTTTTCAATCAAATCGATGTTGAAAAAACAAAATCAAATATTTATTGCCTTAATATCCAGGGATGGCCAAACTCTTTTTTTCAAAAATTCTCATAGCGGTTCCCTGAAAATATTTCAACAGGGAAGTCTTGAATGTTCCTAGGAACAAGACCTCCCTGATAAAATATCTGGCTCACAATGAAACGAGTGGTTGTGTGAAAGAGCTCGAGAACCCTGCCATTTAAAAGAAAGCAATTGAAAGGGGGAAAAAATGGCCTAGCGGTTCCCAGTTTGGCTATTCCTACTTCATGAAAGAACTCACCTGAACTTCTCCTTACAGGAACATTAGACTGAATTCTAGGAAAAAGCAATCAGCACAGAACATACCTGAAAACAGAGAAAAAGAAAAACAAGGCTTTTAATAGGAAATTCCGGGAAATTCACAGGCAAAAAACCTGGGAATAAAGCAACTTGGACGGAGATCCTATGAAAAAAAAATCCCTAAAGGGAATTTAGCTTAAAATTCCCTCTCACATGAATAAAATTCCCTTTCCCATAGGTGAAAATGGAAAGTGGAAAAAGATGTCTAGGTAAAAAAATGGAGGTGTTATTTCTCTCGTGTAAAAAGAATGGAGAGTGAGAAAGTGAGAAAAAAAGGGCGAAGTAAAACTATTGAAGTAAGGAGAGATAAGGATAATTTACAGACCCTATTATAATTTAGAATATAACGGGGAATAAGAAGGAGAGAAAGAAGAAGAAGGAGAAGGAGAAAGAAGAATAAGAAGGAGAAGAAGAAGAAGAGAAAGGAGAAGAAGAAGAAGGAGAGAAAGGAGAAGAAGAAGAAGAAGAAGGAGAGAAAGGAGAAGAAGAAGGAGAGAAAGGAGAAGAAGGGGAAGAAGAAGGATAGAAAGGAGGAGAAGAAGAAGAAGAAGAAGGAGAGAAAGAAGACAAAGAAATTGAAATAATGATGGGGAGTAAGAGAATGAGAAGAAAAATATGAATAGAAGTAGAACTATGGAAAGCAAGAAACCCTATTAAAAAAGAGACAGAGAAAAAGAAAGTGGAAAAGAAGAAGAGGGAGAGAGAAAGGAGAAGAAATATGAAGTACCTACCTAATGAGGTAGAGAAGAGAATTGACAAAGAAGAAACCGAAAACACGAGAGAAAAAGAAATAATGAAGTGAAGAATAAGGGGGAAGAAAAGAGAAGAGAGGAAGGGAGAGAGAAAGGAGAAGAAATATGAAGTACCTACCTAATGAGGTAGAGAAGAGAATTGACAAAGAAGAAACCGAAAACACGTTTTTGAAAAAGAAATAATGAAGTGAAGAATAAGGGGGAAGAAAAGAGAAGAGAGGAAAGAAATGAGACAAAAGAGTAG
>NW_007384084.1:0-4295 GCF_000475195.1 Diaphorina citri | reverse complement strand
AAATTTCCATAACTTTTTTCAGAAAAATAGGGGGCGGAGGTACCTAAAAATCAGTAAGATTACCCCTTCATTTAAATACAATATGCAATATGCAGAACGTCAAGGAATATGAGGGGAATGCGCCGCAGGCCGTTTTTCGGAAAAACTTGATATTTAATTTGAACATTTTTAATTTTTGACCGTTCTTCTTCTATTCTTCTTCTAAGTTGAATTAATCAAGAAATTTTTGACCGGATGACAAATTCCATGACTTTTCCAGGTTTTCTCTTAATTTTCACGATTTTCCATGACTTTTCCAGGACTTTTTGGTCGATTTTCAGATTCCATGACTTTTCCAGGTTTTCCAGGTCGCGTATAAACCCTGGATAGGGCTATGTAGATATCTTAGGGTTATAGGGTTGTAGTATCGGTATTCATGTTTTATGTAAACACAGACTAGGGAACCGGAAGTCACCCGTGTGGGTGTAAAAACCACAGACCTATATCTTCATTTCTACAGGGTGATATTAAATTTTTTTCGACCATTTTTTTTCTAGGTTTGACACTTGGCCCGTCCCGAGCCGCAGTCAACCATCATGAGGACCTGTGCTTTTCCTTTGAAGCTTAGGGTTATAGGGTTGTAGTATCGGTATTCATGTTTTATGTAAACACAGACTAGGGAACCGGAAGTCACCCGTGTGGGTGTAAAAACCGCAGACCTAGATCTTCATTTCTACAGGGTGACATTCAATTTTTTCGACCATTTTTTTTTCTAGGTTTGATACTTGGCCCGTCCAGACTTCCAGAGTCAACCATCATGAGGTGTGCTTTTGATTTCCTTTGAAGCATGATAAACCCTTTGTAACCTCCAGCTAGCCAGACTGGTGAGGGTTTGGCTGTTCTGATCTCTATTTTTATAGTCCCACAGCAAGACACTGGTCTGCTCCCTATTTAAGGTCCCTCAGCCAGACCTTTGTGGTGAGTCCTTTAGGTCCCTATGAACACTTTACCTAAGGTAGTGGAAAAGTAGTAGAAAAGAAAGTAAATAGGACAGTTATAACGTTATAAAGCTATAAAGAAAGTAAATAGGAGAGTTATAACGTTATAAAGCTACAAAGAAAGTAAATAGGACAGTTATAACGTTATAAAGCTACAAAGAAAGTAAATAGGACAGTTATAACGTTATAAAGCTATAAAGAAAGTGATCCTCCGCCTTATCTCTCTCTCTCTCTCTCTCTCTCTCTCTCTCTCTCTCTCTCTCTCTCTCTCTCTCTTCATAGACAATTCATACTATTATTGTACTAGGTACTCGTAGTATGTCCCTCTGTAGTATGTTCCTCTGTAATATGTCCCACCTTATAGTATGTCCCACCTTATAGTATGTCCCACTTTGTAGTATGTCCCTCTGTAGTATGTCCCCTGTAGTATGTCCCCCTGTAGTATGTCCCCTGTAGTATGTCCCTTTGTAGTATGTCCCTCTGTAGTATGTCCCCTCAAAAAACACCTGGGGCGTACCTATATCGTACAAAAAGCAATGTTTGAGAGAAAAAAGATCGCCTGCGGCGCAACTCACCTGCACTTGGAACAGGTTGGCGCTGTCGTCCAGCGTGATGATCTTCACCTCGATGATTTTGCCCCTATTTTTCCCCGGGGCTTACCAAAGAATTTCTTATCCAAACTTAAAAACAAATCGCCTGCGGCGCAAATCGTACGAAATCAGCTTGCCCTCTGTAGTATGTCCACCTGTAGTATGTCCCCCTGTAGTATGTCCCCCTGTAGTATGCCCACCTGTAGTATGTCCCCCCTGTAGTATGTCCCTTTGTAGTATGTCCCTCTGTAGTATGTCCCCTCAAAAAACACCTGGGGCGTACCTATATCGTACAAAAAGCAATGTTTGAGAGAAAAAAGATCGCCTGCGGCGCAACTCACCTGCACTTGGAACAAGTTAGCGCTGTCGTCCAGCGTGATGATCTTCACCTCGATTATCTTGCCCCGATTTTTCCCCGGGGTCACCGGTAGAGGGGGCGGGGGCGTTTTGGTAGACGAAGACAGGGTGGAGCGGGGGGTCGTGCTGCCCCCGCCATCGTGCCCCCCGGAGAGGGGGGTCGAGTGAGAGTGGGGCAGAGAGGAGGCACGGGACATGGACATTGTGGGAGGGGAAGGGGAAGAATTGAGGGGAAATGAGGGGCTAGAAGAGGGGGGAAAAAAGAGGCTAGAGGAAGGGGAAAATCTCAAGTGAGGGAAATTTGGGGGCTAAAAGAAGGGAAAAAATCTCAATTGAGGGAAATTAAAGGGTTAGAGGAGGGAATTATCTTAATGAAAGGAGAAAAGGGGGGACTAAACGAGGGAGAAGTTATATGAGGCTGGGAAGAAGGGAGGGATTTTAAATGAATGAACAGAGCAAAGTGGGGATTTAAAATGAGAGGAGAAGCTAAAGAAGAGAGGAGGAGGGAAGAAAGTGGAGAAAAGGCTAAAGAAGGAGTTAGAGACGAAGGAGAGGGAAAGTGCGTTAGTCGAGGGAAAAATATCAGGAGGGAAGGAAGAAAAGGGGTTAGAGGGAGGAGAGGTGTGTTAATTGAAGGGAAGAATCTCAACGAAACGGAAAGAAGGAGAGGGAATGGACAGGAAAAAGTAGATTTTCTGGGATGTGAGAGGGACTTTTTCAGGGGAAAAAAAGGGATTTATTTGGTTTGGAGGAAAAAAAAAAAATGTTTTTTGGTTAGGGAAATATAGTCTTTTTGGAGTCTTTTTTGGGACAGGAATGAAGGAATTTTGGCACGATTTTTGGGAGCGATTTAGGAGGGGTGATTTTTGGAAGTTGTGAAGGGACACTTCAGGTTGAGCAGCGGGTTGCCTGGTTGGTGACGAAGGGCCGATGATGCATGGTGAAGATGGATCTATCTGGGTCGTGTCTGAAAGAACAAAGATTTTTAACTAATGAGAATACTTTTCATTTATTTACATAAATAGACACAGCAAGACACTGGTCTGCTCCCTATTTAAGGTCCCTCAGCCAGACCTTTGTGGTGAGTCCTTTAGGTCCCTATGAACACTTTACCAAAGGTAGTGGAAAAGAAAGTAAATAGAACAGTTATAACGTTATAAAGCTATAAAATGAAGTGTTCTTACCCTTGACCGGCCATCTTGGTATTCGAGTCCGAAGTAGTCAGCTTCCAGGTCTTCCGATCAGAGGAGGCACGGGACATGGACATTGTGGGAGGGGAAGGGGAAGAATTGAGGGGAAATGAGGGGCTAGAAGAGGGGGGGAAAAAGAGGCTAGAGGGAGGGGAAAATCTCAAGTGAGGGAAATTTGGGGGCTAAAAGAAGGGAGAAAATCTCAATTGAGGGAAATTAAAGGGCTAGAGGAGGGAAATATCTTAATGAAAGGAGAAAAGGGGGGACTGGAGAGGGGGGTCGAGTGAGAGTGGGGCAGGGAGGAGGCACGGGACATGGACATTGTGGGAGGGGAAGGGGAAGAATTGAGGGGAAATGAGGGGCTAGAAGAGAGGGGAAAAAAGAGGCTAGAGGGAGGGGAAAATCTCAAGTGAGGGAAATTTGGAGGCTAAAAGAAGGGAAAAAATCTCAATTAAGGGAAATTAAAGGGCTAGAGGAGGGAAATATCTTAGTGAAAGGAGAAAGGGGGGACTAAACGAGGGAGAAGTTATATGAGGCTTATATGAGAAGGGAGGGATTTTAAATGAATGAACAGAGCAAAGTGGGGATTTAAAATGAGAGGAGAAGCTAAAGAAGAGAGGAGGAGGGAAGAAAGTGGAGAAAAGGCTAAAGAAGGAGTTAGAGACGAAGGAGAGGGAAATTGCGTTAGTTGAGGGAAAAATTATCAGGAGGGAAGGAAGAAAAGGGGTGAGAGGGAGGAGAGGTGTGTTAATTGAAGGGAAGAATCTCAACGAAACGGAAAGAAGGAGAATGGACAGGAAAAAGTAGATTTTCTGGGATGTGAGAGGGACTTTTTCAGGGGAAAAAAAGGATTTATTTGGTTTGGAGGAAAAAAAAATGTTTTTTTTGGTTCGGGAAATATAGGCTTTTTGGAGTCTTTTTTGGGACAGGAATGAAGGAATTTTGGCACGATTTTTGGGAGCGATTTAGGAGGGGTGGTTTTTGGAAGTTGTGAAGGGACACTTCAGGTTGAGCAGCGGGTTGCCTGGTGGGTGACGAAGGGCCGATGATGCATGGTGAAGATGATCTGTCTGGGTCGTGTCTGAAAGAACAAAGATTTGTAAAATGTAAATGCAGTTTCTTTGTGTTATTATCTCACAACTTTGGTGCTCACTGCAGCATTGTAGGATTTTCCCAATATC
>NW_007384082.1:0-4297 GCF_000475195.1 Diaphorina citri | reverse complement strand
TACTCTAACATAAAATAAGTTTCAGAAAACTTTACTCCAAACCGTATTCGAACCCTCAATCTGAAGTACCTAATACCTATTGGTAAGTTGGTAGGTATATCTGGTATTGTACCTACTACTATGCACTAGCTCAATCCACTGAATCGTATTTTCTCTACTTTAGGAAGCAATAATATCATATCTGGTATTGTACCTACTACTATGCACTAGCTCAATCCACTGAATCGTATTTTCTCTACTTTAGGAAGCAATAATATCTAATAATACATACCTACATAATACCTAATATTGCAGCTGATGGAATATTAATTTTCATGGGATAAAACTGAACCTGTCTGTTTTATTCAGAATATTCATATGGTTTTCTGGACAAAATTTGCACCACCACTTTCGTGTTCCTGGTAAAAAGACCTTTAATTTGATCATAGGTCGTCGCGACAAATTTCAAGATCAGAGCTCATTTGTGTGAGAAAATGTGAAAAAAATCCCCCAAAAACCAGTTTTTTTTTAGTTTTTTGGCTTTATGGTTTTCTGGACAAAATTTGCACCACCACTTTCGTGTTCCTGGTAAAAAGACCTTTAATTTGTTATACATATCGGTCGACCAGGTTTGGATAAGTCCTTCTATGGGGTCAGACACACAGACAGACTGACGACACCGAAGCGAATACAATAGTCTGAATAGTCCGTCCATTATACCTTTTTAGTCCGTCCTTCCTTTATTATTACAATAGTAATAAAATGGACTATTGTATTCGCTTCGGTGTCGTCTGTCTGTCTGTCACTCTGTCAGTCTGTCCCCATAGAAGGACTTATCCAAACCTAGTCGACCTATAATATCAAATTAAAGGTCTTTTTACCAGGAACACGAATTGTATTCGCTTCGGTGTCGTCTGTCTGTCTGTCACTCTGTCAGTCTGTCCCCATAGAAGGACTTATCCAAACCTAGTCGACCTATATATCAAATTAAAGTTTTTTTTTTTATCAGGATCACGAAAATGGTGGTGCAAATTTTGTCCAGAAAACCCTAAAGCCAAGAAACCAAGAAAACTGGTTTTTGGGGGATTTTTTTCACATTTTCTCACACAAATGAGCTCTGATCTCGAAATGTGTCGCGACGACCTATAAACTCAAAGCGATAAAGTTTTAGATAACACTTCAGTCGTTATTTTAAGACCGGTTTTAGCGTCACCTGGGTTAAGCTACGCCGAGCAAGGCCAATAAATGGATGGGTGACTTAAACATTATATTGGAAATAAAGGGAGAACGGGCTCTGATCTTGATTTTAAATCATTACATGAAAGAGTGAACTTTCATGAGTGAACTTTAAAGAGTTATAGGTATACTAAGTTACTAAGTGGATAATAGGAAGTTCGTCTAGAACCTATCATAAACCTTTTATCTTGAGAAGCCTTTTGGTGAACATTTAACCGTCAAAAGTCGTGCGGCCGAGGCACTTTCCCCTCAATTTGTTGTAAATAAAGTACCTACTGTGAAAACTTCAAGGGATTTCGCGTTCGCGTAGCCTAGGGACGTAACACTCTCATAATTATACCTAAATATTTAAAAGAATTAACATGTATTAATTCAGGACAGTCACAATTATTGTTTGTATTACAGTTATGAATTTGTAATTTTGATCGTATTGGTTGTCCTTTTTTATTAATTGATACAGTCATATAAGATGTTTTTGTGGCATTTATATGTAATGACAATGTTTTGAACCATTTATATATTTTATTTAAATCTGTTTCTGCTTGAGTATGTAATAAATCCCAATTTGATCCAACATAAACCAGTAATGTATCATCAGCAAAAGTGAATACTTTGCCCGTACTTATTAATTTTATTTCATTTGTATATATTGTATATAATTTTGGTGAATTTACCGTTCCTTGTGGAACGCCAAAGGATGCATAGTTATTATTACCAGTTGTTCCATTTATTTTTACTTTTTGTGGTCGATCTTCCAAATAAGTTCTAAACCATTCCAATGCCTCTCCCGATATACCCAACTCTCTTAATTTATTAATTAATGTAGTTTTATGAACACAATCAAAAGCCTTAGATATATCGAGAGAAACTATTAAAATTTTCTTAGAATTATTTAGATTATCTTTAACAAACGATGTTACATCAAATATAGCATCATCACATCCTATGTTTTTTCTGAATCCATACTGATTATCATTAATTATGTTGTTTTCTTCTAAGTAATCTTCTAATCTCCTTTTACAACATTTTTCAAAAATTTTGGCAATATTTGATGTCAATGATATTGGTCTATAATTATTCACTTCTGCTGTGTTACCTTGTTTATGTATAGGGACAATAATCGTTTCTTTTAGTATGTTGGGATAAACGCCTTGTTCAAAACTTTCATTTATAAGACATGCTAGAGGTTTTGCTATGTATGGTGCTATTTCTTTTAGTGTACCTACCTATATCTATATCACAAGCCGCTCAGTCAATTTTTTCTCTCCTCTCATAAAAAGAAGATTTTATTTAACACATTTTTATATTTCTAAAGATTTTCACTTGAAAAGAATATACACTAATACTTCAAAACACACTATGCTGTGTGTGTGTCTTCTGTGTAAGCAAAAGCGTAAAAATATGAAAGCAAACACTACCGGTACATACATACAAACATACCTACCTACATCATAACACAGACTAACATATTACTCGCACTTCTTTTCGCATGAATTGGAATCTGCATTCATAGAGCGTCAAAATCATTGCTAGTAAGCTACCCACCACCTACACAACAAGAACCTCTACATATACCTCCATTATTTGGTCTCCATTCCTATTACTTTGGTCGCATTTAAAATTGAGCATAATCACGTCATTTTGAGCAAGAAAATATTCAATGTAAAATTTAATGCACACAACCAAGCCCTGACAAAACAAGAGAGCGAGAAAAATTGAAAAAGATATCACAAACTAAATGAAGTGAAGCTAAAAACGCTAAAGAAAATAACAATAGAAACTGTAGGTGAGGGGAAAAAGTGAAAATAAACTTACCTATATTTAAACAAACGAAGTAAGTTTTAACTTTCAACTCTATGATTGCATTTATGTATATAGTTTGTCTATACATGTGTATCTAGGTATATCTGTCTGTTTGTTTCACAATACCTAACTTTCGAATGGTTTGTCTAATTTTGATGAAATTTCAAGAAAAATCTTCATTTTTGAATCTGACGTCTTGTTTTTTATTAACAAGAATGCCATAAAAAGAAGATTTTATTTAACACATTTTTATATTTCTAAAGATTTTCACTTGAAAAGAATATACACTAATACTTCAAAACACACTGTGCTGTGTGTGTGTGTCTTCTGTGTAAGCAAAAGCGTAAATATGAAAGCAAACACTACCGGTACATAGGTACATACGAACATACCTACCTACATCATAAACAGACTAACATATTACTCGCACTTCTTTTCGCATGAATTGGAATCTGCATTCATAGAGCGTCAAAATCATTGCTATAGTAATCTACCCACCACCTACACAACAAGAACCTCTACATACCTCCATTATTATTTATCTATACCTATTACTTTGGTCGCATTTAAAATTGAGCATAATCACGTCATTTTGAGCAAGAAAATATTCAATGTAAAATTTAATGCACACAACCAAGCCTTGACAAAACAAGAGAGCGAGAAAAATTGAAAAAGATATCACAAACTAAATGAAGTGAAGCTAAAAACGCTAAAGAAAATAACAATAGAAACTGTAGGTGTGAGGGGAAAAAGTGAAAATAAACTATGGAACAATTTGTTATAAGCTGACAGTCTAAATAAAGCACTACTTATACTATTATACATACATATGAAGACCCCACGGGAAAAAAGATGGGAGTCCACCTTTTCTCATTTCGAGAAAATCGCGTTTTAAACTTTGAAACGCTATTACTAAATGCTAACACTTGGGATTTTAATTTTTTTTTTCGCTAATCGGTGGAAAATATTGTTGAGCATAATATATCCTATGGTGAATTGAAACATAAGCACTAGTAGGGAAAATTTAAAAATTAAAATTGTATTCAAAGGTCAAACAAAAAACATCAATAAAGATGAGAGTCCAGGGGTGAAACTGGACATTCATCTTTTTTGCTGTTAAAACTTATAAAAAATTAAAAAACAAAGTATGTATGTGGTTTTTCGTACCTTAAGCATTGAATAATATTAAATTATTTTAATTATATTACCACAAACCGCCCGTAGCCGTAGAACTGACTTTTGGCACGCACTAATTAGAACTGAAATTAGAACTGACAAG
>NW_007384081.1:0-4297 GCF_000475195.1 Diaphorina citri | reverse complement strand
TAGGGCCACTGGTGCCAGCCTAGTCGGCTAGGACAGCTGGGAGAATCTGCCCACTGATGCCAGCCTAGTCAGCTAGGACTGCTAGGAGAATCTGTCCACTGATGCCAGCCTAGTCAGCTGGGAGAATCTGCCCACTGATGCCAGCCTAGTCAGCTAGGAGAATCTGCCCACTGATGCCAGCCTAGATAGCTTGGTGAATAGCGCTCCTCCTTCGTAAGCGCTACGGGTTCGATTCCCGTCCGAGACGAATTTTATAAAATATCCTCAACAGAGAAGGTTCGTTCTCGGAACGGCTGGATTTCTCCTATCCTGTTTTCCTCCTCTCTTTGATTTCGGGACGATATGACCTTATCATCAGTTACCTACAGTTCCCTCTATCAAACCTCTTCAAAAATATAAAAACACCCCTGTATAGAGTCGTTTATCAAAAGCTACTTTAGATAGAGTAGCAGGAATAGAAAATGAATTAGAGTAGTTGAAATCTCCACATACATAACATTCTACATGTAGAATAGAATATAGGTATAGCTGGAATTGACTTTTTATTGTGGATTTCACCCTTGGGGCTTATTATATCACTCGGAACACGCACAGACGTGAGTCAAATTACCACCTAAGTTTCTATTAGGCAATCAAGAAGGTAATAGCATAGGTTAATATAGCAGTCGTCAAATAGAGTACCGTTTAGATTGGAAAACTGTTTGTCAGGGGTATAAATACAGGGTTGTTCAGGAAAAAGAAAAGTTGATTAATAGCAGACAGCCAGGTTGGTCTTCTCTTTCCCACCGATTCCTTTACACCGGCGGCGCACCGATCTCTTTACGATTTATCCTTGAAAAAAGTCATCAAAGACCAGGAAACAATAAATTGTTACATCAGATACTCGTGAGGTAAATACAACCGGCTTCTGGGACGTCTCATACTTCCCATCTCGCGAAGTGGGTCCAAAATGAGGTCACCTTCTTGTCGCAAGAAGTTCCGCAGATCAAAGTTCCAAGTGACCTAGACTCTTAGCGTGTTACAGATGTTACACATTTGACCACCCATACTAGTTATGCAGACAATTCTAAATGCATATACATACATATAGGTATCTAAATACAATTCTAAATACCATTTCCGACCCTGAATAGATTTTTGCCGCGCGACCCTGTCGCGCGGCAAATGTCGCGTTGGTGGAAATCCACCTTAAGAAGTCTATGAACGGCAACATCGAAAGTCAACTAAATAGGTACTGCAGTCAACAGTGAAAAAAATCCCACGAAGGACAAAAGATTGTTAAAGTGGGAAAATTAAAAAAAAAAAAAAAAGATAAAATGGAAGAAGTCCAAGCTACAGCTACAATCAGAATCAGCTACATACGCCAATTATTCCTGGCTAAATGTCGTCATGTGGTTGTATAAATGTCGAGCTTTCCACTCCTTTTCAGAAACCCAATGTCCCACCTGTGGTTACCTATGATGGGTAACGCCCACCTTTCCTCCGTCCCAACGCGACGAAAACCGTCATAAAAACTTTCCACGTCAATTCACAGGAAAAGGCAATTAAACGCCGTTTTTCGCCCACAAAAGGCCTCATTATTTTCCGGCATATTATTTGCAAACAAAAGACGAGGGCAGAGCAACAGCAACTGCTAGTTTCAGGTTGCACAAAGGAAAAGCGAGAGTAAATACATCATATCTCTCTCTCTTCCCTCTTTCTCTCTCTCTCTCTCTCTTCCCTCTCTCTCTCTATCTCCTATTCTCCCAAGAGAAGCTTCAGTTTCTTAGTCAGTTCTATAAGTTCTAAAACACCACACAGAGGATTCTAAAACTTTCCTCAACTTGAGCTTTGTATACTTATTCCTGTACAACTTATACTTAATACCTATACTTGAGTGCAAATAATAAGGCATAGTGTGCAAATCTTCCCGTATTCGAAGAAAGAAGGTGGATAGGATAGGAGAAAGCCAGGCGTTCTGGCTCTATTTTCATTACGATTAGCTAAATTTCCAGGTACTTTCGACGTAGGGCTAAAAAGTCTATTTATATTGAAAGAGTTTGTCCCGCCAGCCTAGTTAGCTTGGTTGGTAGAGCGTCTGCCTTGTAAGCGCTAGGCCGCGAGTTCGATTTCCGCCCGTAATGGAAAATGGGATTTTAATTAGAAGAAAATAATGGGGACTTGAATACACAGTAAAGTGTTACAAGCGTGTGATTTACATGGAGCTTGTGAACACAATGCTAATAAGTTAATTAGTAGGGGAGCTTGTACATTATGAACCTCCCCTAGACTTGTATTTGCTCAAGTAGAAACAGAAACAGGTAGGTATTATCGACCAGACCTAAAGCTGCTACAATAACAACAACAACAACAACAACAACAACAACCAAACGACCAGAGTGAATTACAACGGTTTTCATTGTAATTCAATGACATTCTAATTGTACCCTACTGCTATTAGTATTTGTAATCCATGTATGTTAATAACATTAGTGTCTACAATACTACGGGTCATAGGTATACAGGTAAGTATTCCGAAAACGTGATGTTAAAATTGGCTGATTCAAATGATTCAATGTTCTATTATTAATTAGATTCATATTAGACACCCAAATTAGATAATGGCTTACCTCATTTTATAATTGGCTAGGGTTCTTTGTGGGGGATTATTATTTACATGACACCGACTCGAGTTTCGCCTCACTCGTAGGCTTTTTCAAGATGACTGTCATCTTGAAAAAGCCCACAAAGAACCCTATAAGTCAATTATAAAATAAGGTACCTAAGCCGATTTAATGTTCCTTACCCTAAATGTCCTAAGCCCCCACACTTGGGAATTGATTTCATTGATAGATTTTATAATTTCTGCTTTCGGCCTTCTTTGAAGTTATACTTCGTTAACTTCGGTTTATAAAAGTTCTCTAGGTAGAACGCGTGATGTTACCCGATCTCTCTTCAAATGATTCAATGTTCCTTACCCTAAATGTCCTAAGCCCCCCAAAGTTGGGAATTGATTTAATTGATTTTATAATTTCTGCTTTTGGCCTTCTTTGAATTTATACTTCGTTAACTTCGGTTTATAAAAGTCCTCTAGGTCTAGGTAGAAGGTATATGGGTTCAATGCTCGTTGCCAAAAATTCTCAGATTCTCAAACAAAAACACTGATCACCTCTGGTCTGGTGTTGTCTGGTCACCATCAGAAATTAAAGAGTGCGTTCATCAACCTGTCACTAAAGAAAGCACCAAGGATGTTCAATTCTTCAGTAATCCCATCAGCTATCAGTAAAATATGGGTTCAATACTCTTTGCTAGACAAAAGTGAGCATACTATGTACAATTGTAGATTCAGACAGATACCTAACAGATAGGCAAACCATTCCTACTTGTCAGTAATCCCATCAGCTATCAGTAAAATATGGGTTCAATACTCTTTGCTAGACAAAAGTGAGCATACTATGTACAATTGTAGATTCATACAGATAAACCATTCCTACTTAAGAATAATCGTACAAGAGCATTACACTAAATCGGAAGACGCAAAGAAGATTTGAGGATTGCCAGTTTGTTGACAGTGTAATTCCTTTGATGTTTCTCTCCACATGGTATTTGTCATTGACCCTACCAGTACCAGTAGTCATCTAGCCTAGAGCAATAAGTCTTGGCATTCTATCGTGGTCAGTGTCGACCAAATGGCAGACCAATATGCGGGGATTTTCTGATCTCACCACTTTTATAGGCCGACATTTTTGGAAAGGAACTTGGCCTTTTTTTTCACATTTGTGTTTTTGTAGGGGATAGCACTTACTGTGTTGAGCACAAAATACCTTGGCAATCCAGGGATTTGTGACCTTTTTTCATTTCCTATGAAGTCTATGAACGGCAACATGGGAATTCAACTACACAGACACTGCAGTTAATTAGAAGGAATTCTCGAAAAGATCTACCTAATACATTTTCACAAGGTTAGAATTAGAACGGAAGAAGTCCAAGTCCAAGCTATAGTACCTACTCGTAGCTGCAATCAACAACGTGCATGTGTCCCCAATTAGTCCTAACCAAATTTCCTCATGTGGTTGTATAAATGTCGAGCTTTCCACTCCTTTTCACAAACCCATTCAGAAACCCATTAGCCCAATGTCCCACCTGTGGTTACCTATGATGGGTAACGCCCACCTTTCCTCATCCTAACGCGGCGAAAACCGTCATAAAAACTTTCCACGTCAATTCACAGGAAAAGGCAATTAAACGCCGTTTTTCGCCCACAAAAGGCCTCATTATTTTCCGGCAGAATATTTGCAAACAAAAGACGAGGGCAGAG
>NW_007384080.1:0-4300 GCF_000475195.1 Diaphorina citri | reverse complement strand
GAAAAAGAAAGCTCCTTTTTGTGTTCAACTTAACCCTCTAATAACATTAATCACTGCTCTAATTGTGAAAACTCCTTTTATCCATCAGTGAAAAAGAAAGCTCCTTTTTGTGTTCAACTTAACCCTCTAATAACATTAATCACTGCTCTAATTGTGAAAACTCCTTTATGCATTTAACCTAACCCTATAATAACACTGGTCACTGCCAGTTCTTTTGGTAGCGATCACTCTAAAGTTTCAGACTAGGAAGATTCAGCTCTAAGAACATAGTGCTTGTGATGTATTGTGTTGATAGAAAGAAGAAAAAAATCAGGTAGCTATCCATTTGAATGGGGGACCCAATTGGTACTTAGACCCTCTCAAACCCGGGACCCAATTGGTGGCAGAAAACAGGTTTTGGGACCGAATTGGTTTCCTCCCAACTAAAGTTATATACCCTCAACCTTCCTACGTATACCAAACCAAGACAATAATAAATGCGACTACAAACTTATCTAATGAGAGAGAGAGATAGAAAGAGAGAGAGAAAGAGAGAGAGAGAGAGAGAGAGAGAGGAGAGAGAGACAGAGAGAGGGAGAGGGAGAGGAGAGAGAGGGAGAAACTTTTCTCTCACAAAATACCTAGAAGTACTTATTATGGAACCTCCAATTATAAATTTACAGAAAAGTTTTGTGTTTTGTGGAAGTATCCGAGAAATCTGTAGACTTGAGGGTAGGTACCCATACGAGTACCTATTCTAATCACAATCAGGGCCTTGGTTTGGGGGGGGGGCTGGGGGGCCCTCCCCTCATAAGCCGACCGGTGATCGGTGCCGGTCACTGTTGGAATTTGGACGACCGGTAAAAAATCGGTCGTCCAAAACCGGTGTGTGTGCAAGGGGCCTAACTTTTGTACGTTCCCACGTAGAATTTCATGTCTCAGCTCCTCGTCTAGATCGCAAATGACATCATGATTAAATTATTGGTGGCTAATCTTTCATAAGATGGCTTCTGTAGTCCATTGGCGGGACATTTTTTTACTATCAATATTTTTCGAGAGGTTTAATAGAGGGATCATCTCTAACTGCCAAGGTCTTATCGTCCCGAAATCGACGAATGAAGGAAGATAGGAATGACAGGGGAGAAGAAAGCCAGCCGTTCCGAGAACGAACATTATCCCATCAGGATAAAATCCGCCCCGGGCAGGAATCAAACCTGCGACCTAGCGTTTACAAGGCAGGAGCGCTATCCTCCAAGTTGGCTGGATTTGAACTGTGAATCTCCTAAACCTAACAATCTGCCTTGTAAGCGCTAGGCCGCTGGTTCGATTCCCGCCCGGGGCGGATTTTATCCTGATGGCATAATGTTCGCTGGCGTTTTTTTTTTTTTTCTTCTTCTTCTTCTTCTTTTTCCTCCTCCTCCTCCTCTTCCCCTTTTTCTTCTTGTTTTTCTTCTTCTTCCTCCTCCTCCTCCTCCTCCTTCTTCTCCTTTGTCTTCTTCTTCTTTCTCCTGTTTCTTCTTCTGCTTCCGAAGCTTTTTCTCTTTGCCCTTCGTTGGGAGAAAGAGATTTTTTCAGTGAACTGACTACTGAATATTCAGTTCTTTGGTTCTTCCACTAAGTTGAGCAAAAGGTTCTCTAAGGTATCTAGGTGGTGTTGATAATCTGTGGGTATATCTCAAATACAGTTCAGTGATCAGATATACGCCAGCCTGGTTAGCTTAGTTGGTAGTGCGTCTGCCTTGTAAGCGCTAGGCCGCGGGTTCGATTCCCGCCCGGGGCGGATTTTATCCTGATGGTATAATGTTCGTTCTCGGAACGGCTGGCTTTCTCCTATCCTGTCCTCCTCTCTTTACCTTCGAGACGATAAGACTTTGGTATACTTACAGTACCTCTAATATCAAACCTCTTAAAAAAATAATAAAGGAAGGACGGACTAAAAAGGATTCAATTCCAAACATGTAATCAGCCAAAATTTCGGGATGATAAGAATAAAATTAATCTTGGAAGTGGAAGTGGTCGATAGAATGGCCACATATTGTATATAAAGTGTGTGTCCGGTATAATAATACAAAATAAAATGTGTTTTTTATTTTATTTTTCTTTCACATAAAAAAAGAGCGACTTTGACATTTCGTTCTATTTTCGTTCTGCAAATGCTTGCTCGGCCCCTACAAATTTTATGTCTAGACAACATTCTCTCGACAGCAACAAAACGCCTTCTATTTCTTGGCATGTGTGTTTTTTTTTAAGTCCTTTTTAACATATTGGACTTTTATTTCTCGCCTTATTTCTTGGCATTTTTTTTCAGTCACTTTATTGTATTAGATTTAGTCCTTTATTGTTTATTGTATTAGACTTTATATTTAAGTGAGGGGGAGAAAAGGGCGAGGGAGGCCGAAGGAAAGGTGGAAAGATTGTATGAATCAAGACTTGAGGAAGAAAAATTCAACAGGACATGAGGTACACAATAGGGCTGCCTGGAAGAGACTGACATCAGACATCACTGACAAGAGACAAGAAACGCCAACCCTGTTCATATAAATAGGAGAATGCTAGGAAGAAGGAGCTTTTTTTTTTTTTTTCAGTCACTTTATTGTATTAGATTTAGTCCTTTATTGTTTATTGTATTAGACTTTATATGTAAGTGAGGGAGAGAAAAGGGCGAGGGAGGCTGAAGGAAAGGTGGAAAGATCGTACGAATCAATACCTGGGTGAGAATTTATCAGGACATGAGGTACAAAATAGGGCTGACTGGAAGAGACTGACAAGAAACGCCAACCCTGTACATATAAATAGGAGAATGCTAGGAAGAAGAAGAAGAAGAAGAAGAAGAAGACGAAGAAGAAGAAGAAGAAGAAGACGAAGAAGAAGAAGAAGAAGAAGGAGAAGAAGAAGACGAAGACGAAGAAGAAGAAGAAGAAAAAAAAAAAAAGAAGAAGAAGAAGAAGGAGAAGAAGAAGAAGAAGAAGAAGAAGAAGAAGAAGAAGAAGAAGAAGAAGAAGAAGAAGAAGATTAGACTAAATTTACCTATAAGAAGAAGAAGAAGAAGAAGAAGAAGAAGAAGAAGAAGAAGAAGAAGAAGAAGAAGAAGAAGAAGAAGAAGATGAGACTTTATTTACCTATCGCCTTTTCATTGTGATTTCAACCAGCTCGATGTAGAAGGCACGTGTTATCCTAGGCGGGCACCCGTTCAGATACCACCCACGGACAATGTTGTTTAACATGGGTGTACAAAGGGAAACAGAGAGAGAGAGAGAGAGAGAGAGAGAGAGAGAGGAAGGCAGATATATGAGGAAGTGGAAGAGGAGGAGGAGAGAAAGATAAACAGAGAGAAGCATTTTAAAGGTGGCTACATACGACCAATTTACATTAGTCGAAATGAACTGATAAACTGAAGCCAATCCTAAACTTATCATGAGTGTAGAAATCTGCAGTCCATTTTTTAAGAGATTTGACAGAAGGAACGTAACTGCTGAGGTCTTATCGTCTCGAAAGCGAAGATAGAGGAAAGACAGGATAGGAGAAAGCCAGCGATTTCGAGAAACGAACATACGTTGAAGTTGATGGGTAGATTGAAGACATAGGTAGCCTTAAAGTTGACAATACGCATTATTTGAATCGAGTCCATTCGTTCTGGAACTTCTGGGGCGCCTCGCCGTACCGTGTGTAGGGACCTTGAAAAAAAAAACGAACTACTTTCAATCTTTTTTGTTCAGATTCGCCTGTACAACAACTTTCACGCTTGCATTTTCTCGAACCTTTTTCTCCCAAAGTTACAGAAAGAAAAAAGTTATTTTTTTTGCTCGACGCGAGTTCCAAATTTAATCTTCTTTCCAATCTTTTGCTTCACTATCCTCTCTCACGTCCTGGGGGAAACAGACAAACTTTGGTGGCCCCGAAAAGTAAACTTATAAAAACTATGATTATCATCATTATTATTAATTTCTATTTACTGTGGGTATTACCTATCTATACCTATTTTTCCACCCAAAAAGCATGTCAGAGCTAAATATAGCCGGCGATAGCACGTTGAACACTGCGCACAGTTCCCAATTAATCACTGAAGTTAAGCAACGTTGTGTGTGGTTTTTAGGTTGGGTGACCTGGTCATCGTGACCAGCTGGGCAAACCCGAGCTGGCTTTTCCTGGCCCCACTCAGGCCGGGTAAGGTTAATGTTAATACTTAGGTAGATTGTCTCATTCTATCCGGCTGGGGGACGTCAAACAGGGAGTATACCAGTCTGCAGCCTGAATTTCCCTTGCTAAAGAAATAGCAAAGGTTGAGTGCGAAGGGCATCCACTCGTAAAATTTGTAGCCAAA
>NW_007384079.1:0-4301 GCF_000475195.1 Diaphorina citri | reverse complement strand
TCCCTATCTCCTGTTTGGAGATAAACTTTAGTACCGTGGGAGGTAGACTTGTATATGGTGATGGGAGAGGAAGGAGATGTAGGAGGAAGTGGGGGAAAGAAGGAAGTATCGCCTGGAGAGTAAGGAGGAGGAGAAGGAAGAGTAGAAGATGAAGAAGTTGAACAGGAAGAGGAAAACGAGCAGAAGAAGGACAAGGATCAGGAGGAGAAGGAGAAGGAGATGGAAGAGAAGGGAGGGAGGAAGTAGAATATATATTTTATTTCTTTTACTATCTTTTTCCTCTACTTCATCGCCTTCATCAGGTGGAAGAGGGAGGGTACAGTGATGAAGGGGGAAAGGGGTAGATGAAATTTCTCCTCCATCCCCTCCAGCCTAGAATATTCTAGATAACTTCCCCTTACTTCCCCTTAATCCTCCGATAAAGGAGGATGGTACAATTTCCCCTCCAGCGCTGAATGACTCCACCACTCCCACGTAACTCCACAAAAGGGAAAAGGGGGGGATAGGATAGGAGGGGGGAGAAGAGGATAGGAGGGGAGGTGGTATTTCTCCTCCCCTCTCCTGAAATCTGAGTGCGACTCCCCCGCCATTTCGTAACGCCGCAATAATTAGCCGCAATAAACAGTGCAATTAATTTTCCTTTTCTTTGGAACGCGGCGAGGTTTTGTGTGTTTTTTATTGGCGGAGGGGTTTTTCTTTGCGTTCTTCCACAGACGCGGCATTTGAAGGATTAATTAAAAACACATTGTAATGTATTGGATTAATTAAAAATACGGCTTAAGATGTTGGATTAATTAAAGACACATTGTGAATTTATTGTGAACCCGAGACGTCCAAGGATTTTGGCTCCTAGATGTTTTTATAGCACGACAGGAAACTTTGATGGCTCTTCCTTTTCATTAAGGAGCGCGGTAGCGCTCCGCCCGCCAAGTCAAGAAAGTTTTTATTTCTAGAAATTCACAGGAAAGTTGTACTCACTTTGTTTCTATTAATGGCATTTGATGGTTCACGGACACATAAAGTAAGTAAGTAAGTAAGTAAGTAACAGAAACGTTACCAAAATGGCAACGAAAATTGACGAACATAAAAAATTTGATGTCCACCGGTCAGCGCAATTTGCGTCCATTTCTGGCGATGTGCCCAAAGTCCCCTCTCATAACTTTATCCCAATAAGTTTTGCGAAGAAATAATCCGTTTGTATATGGTGATGGGAGAGGAAGGAGATGTAGGAGGAAGTGGGGGAAAGAAGGAAGTATCGCCTGGAGAGTAAGGAGGAGGAGAAGGAAGAGTAGAAGATGAAGAAGTTGAACAGGAAGAGGAAAACGAGCAGAAGAAGGACAAGGATCAGGAGGAGAAGGAGAAGGAGATGGAAGAGAAGGGAGGGAGGAAGTAGAATATATATTTTATTTCTTTTACTATCTTTTTCCTCTACTTCATCGCCTTCATCAGGTGGAAGAGGGAGGGTACAGTGATGAAGGGGGAAAGGGGTAGATGAAATTTCTCCTCCATCCCCTCCAGCCTAGAATATTCTAGATAACTTCCCCTTACTTCCCCTTAATCCTCCGATAAAGGAGGATGGTACAATTTCCCCTCCAGCGCTGAATGACTCCACCACTCCCACGTAACTCCACAAAAGGGAAAAGGGGGGGATAGGATAGGAGGGGGGAGAAGAGGATAGGAGGGGAGGTGGTATTTCTCCTCCCCTCTCCTGAAATCTGAGTGCGACTCCCCCGCCATTTCGTAACGCCGCAATAATTAGCCGCAATAAACAGTGCAATTAATTTTCCTTTTCTTTGGAACGCGGCGAGGTTTTGTGTGTTTTTATTGGCGGAGGGGTTTTTCTTTGCGTTCTTTCACAGACGCGGCACTTGAAGGATTAATTAAAAACACATTGTAATGTATTGGATTAATTAAAAATACGGCTTAAGATGTTGGATTCATTTAAGACACAATGTGAATTTATTGTGAACCCGAGACGTCCAAGTCCAAGGATTTTGGCTTCTAGATGTTTTTATAGCACGACAGGAAACTTTGATGGCTCTTCCTTTTCATTATATCAAGTAATTCACAGGAAAGTTGTACTCACTTTGTTTCTATTAATGGCATTTGACGGTTCACGGACACAGAAAGTAAGTAAGTAACAGAAACGTTACCAAAATGGCAACGAAAATTGACGAACATAAAAAATTTGATGTCCACGTATCTTATCCAGTACAAGATTCACCTTCAAGAAGTAAAATGTCGAAATTTGAACTTAGAAGAGAACTCACGGGGGGCTCACTCCTGAAAGAGGTGATATTGTAGAATCCAAGCTACGAGAGAAGTAAACATGGGAAAATCGTAACAAAAATCCTAAAAACGTGCCACAAACTCCTACAACAGCATCAGAAAAAGAGCCTCAGGTGGGATTCATCACACAATACGAAATCAGACTCCCTTAAAAGATTCTATTGATAAACGCCACACGACTCGATTCAAAAGGCTTTGGAAATCATGTTGTGTCAGGCGTTAGATATAATATCTACAGAGATGTCTATGTAAAGTATGTATTTATGTTATAGGTAGGTAGGGTTATGTATATAGTATACACATAGTAAGCACATAATTACCATCAATGAAACATGAATGACACTTGATTAATGTAAAGACACGTGACATGACCTCCCCATCATGTTTTCATAATTCCAACCGAAACATGACAAGTGAAAATGCTGAAACTCGCACTCGTGACTTCCGTCATATTCATGAAGGGTCATTCTATCCGGTGCAGTTGAGTTGAGTCCCGACATCGTAAAATTTGAGTCCTGGTTAGAAAAGTTATGTACATAGTTACTTGTATTTCACATTTTTGAACGTGGGACGCAACTCTCACTCGTTCGGCAAATTTGCAAAGGAAATGTTACAGAGTACCTACCTTCTATGAAGGTATGAAGCCACTTCGTCCGTGTAAACCCGGTCTCATTCAGGCCGAGGTGAGGTTAATGTTGTGAGGTGGGTAGTTTTTCGCCGAATTGAGGGTTCGCCGGTTATACAGTGATGTTAAACTCTAGGTATACACACTGTATACTCTAAAGTAACGTTAAAGATTTAAACTCCTATCAAACGAACAAACAAATCCAAAATTGTCGTTACTTTGCTTTGACAAAATGCCAAAGACCCGAGAAATGTTTCTAGTTTAGGTACTAGAATCATAGGGTGTCATTAGAGTGAATAGAATAGAATAGAATGGAATATTTATTTTATTTGTAGTTAAGTATACCCTGACGGGTGTTTACAATGGTCATTAGTCAGTGATTAGTACTCCATCGAATATGCCATAGAAACGCTTTGCTTTGACAAAATGCCAAAGACCCGAGAAATGTTTCTAGTTTACTAGAATCATAGGGTGTCATTAGAGTGAATAGAATAGAATATTTATTGTATTTGTAGTTAAGTATACTCTGACGGGTGTTTACAATGGTCATTAGTCAGTGATTAGTACTCCATCGAACATGCCATAGAAACATGAAATTCTGGAATCTGGATTTCTGCCATATGAAAATATGACTCTACTGTGAAAATATGACATAGCGTATGACTGTAGGTACCTCAAAGTTCTAGAGTCTAAAGTTTCTCGAATGAAAATGACTTTTAAAAATTCTCCATAACTATTAAAGATACAGACAGGCCGTTGTCATGCAAATTATCTTGTGCAATTCAAAATGAACGCCCAGATGAATTGGTTAGGGTTGAAATCCCCTCAATGAAGCTCCATTCAAATCTGTGAGACTTCCAGGCGCGTCCGTGAGGGGGGATAGAGGTGCAACACGGGGTTGAGAGTGTTAAACAGGAGAGGTGAGAATAATGAAGATGAACACGGTGAAAAGTAGAGGCACAAGGCATAAAAACGTGATTAAAAATATCAGGAAAATGATTAAAAAAAAAAAGATGAAAATTTTCAGAAAATATTGAAAAGTGCAAATACCTAAATATGGACAGCTTATGTTCAAGATTTAGAAATATAACACTGGAGCAAATTTAATGAAGGTAATAGAAAAAGACGAATCTGATCAGGACAAAATCGGAGAGCTCATGAAAGAAATTGAAGTCAAGAAAGCGATTGAAAACCGAGGCAAGAAATCTGACTGAGAAATTGAGTTTTTATTTTTTTATTACTTCGTAATTAGACAAGAAGTACTCAATTCTTAGGGTTTGGGGTCACTCTAGTGACGGTGGACGTTCCTTTCTACATTATACTTCATGTGGAACCCATCAACTCTCCTCACGTAATCTGTGTAACTTTGGAACTATCATACTTCTAC
>NW_007384078.1:0-4301 GCF_000475195.1 Diaphorina citri | reverse complement strand
GAAGAGATTGTTTGATTAAATTTTGGTGGTTTGCAGATTTCAGTTCATTAATTTCGTTGTTAATCTTCGAGGAATCAAATAAACCGTCTAGTCATGGGTTAGGTATCTCTCGAGGGCGGACGGTAGAAACTTTTATGAAAACATTAGTAGATAACTATATTAGGTACCTACAAATGTATGTAGTTGTAATCTGGCTTTAACTTGAAAGCTTTAAACCCATTAAACTTGTTAACCCTAAGTCGGGGGCTCAATTCCCGCTCGGGCAACTGTATATTATACCCTAAACAGACACGGTTCGTTTTCGGAACGACTTTCTGTCTCCTATCCTGTCCTCCTTCTCTCTCAGCGGTCACAGTTCCTTCTATCAAACCTCTTCTTTTTTTAAATGCCTTTTCAAAACGGAGAAGAAATAAGAAGAATGTACCTACAATCTACTATTTACTATGGACAGCTACCTTTACGTCTTAAAGAATAGAGAATGGCTCAAACTAAAAATCATCTTCCTATGGCAAATTGAACGCGGCACACAAGGGATCAAGAAGAGACCGCTTTAACATGAACTTGGTACCTTTAATGTGACTTCGAACCCATTAAATTGGTAAGCGCCTAGGTCGCGGATTCGAGTCCCAAACGGGGAAAATTGTATCCTAAACAGACAAGGTTCGTTCTCAGAACGGCTGGTTTTCTCCTATCCTGTCCTTCTCTCTTCGATTTAGGGACGATAAGACCTTCGTTTTTACAACTCCTTCTATCAAACTTCCTTTAAAAAAAAAAATCCTTTTCAAAACGGAGAAGAAATAAGAAGAATGTACAATATACTATTTACTATGGACAGGTACCTTTACGTCTTAAAGACTAGAGAATGGCTCAAACTAAAAATCATCTTCCTATGGCAAATTGGCAAACACATCATATACATACATACCTGTATGGATATGAAGAATTTTATAGACCTAGACCTCTCTGCACCTGAGTTTGCGGTCGTAAAACGAAATATTGTTTGAAATACTTAAAATACGCGGTGTGGTTTTTGCGCTGGGTTATGTCTTATGTCAGAGGCAAACTTTTCTATCCGGAGACTGCGAAGATGCACCTGAGTTTGCGGTCGTAAAACGAAATATTGTTTGAAATACTTAAAATACGCGGTGTGGTTTTTGCGCTGGGGTTATGTCTTATGTCAGAGGCAAACTTTTCTATCCGGAGACGGGGAAGATTTTAGAGAGGTAAACAGGGTCGGTTATAGCCTAGGCGGGCCCCGGGTTTAGGTCCAATAAGGGACCCCCTCCGTGTTACCATTTCAACGCTGTTCTCCTCCCTGTTTATAGTCCCACAGCCAGACGCTAGTCTTCTCTCTGTTTAACGTCCCCTAGCCAGACACAAGATAGGAGGAAGATAAAGAGGAGGAGGAGGAGGAGGAGGAGGAGGAGGAGGAGAAAAAGTAAGAGAAAATTATGAGGAGGAGAAAGATGAGGTGGAGGAAGAGGAAGAAGATGACTTAGATGTGGAAAAGGAAGAATAAAGGAAGGACGGACTAAAAACCTTAGCAGTCATACTGTATACTGTGATGTTAAACCTCTATCAATCAAACTAGAAACAAACAAACAAAGAAACAAAACTCGTCTAAGGAAACATATCGACCATGTTTACAACTAGTTGGTCATACATACAAGTACCTATACGTAATCATGTATGTATGTATGTATGTATGTATGTATGTAAATTGGTAAGTATACATATGAGTCAGTTTTGGTAGCCAAGCGGTAAACACCATTAAATTTGTAATGGTACACCTAATCTTGAGATTTTTTTTCTCCTTTATGGGTTTCTAACTTGTCCTGAAAAACAAGTGGGTCAGGTCGATTCGGGAATTAAAATCTTCGACCTTCTACATACTCGTATGTTACTCTCACTGCATGCCATTTCACCCAAGAATAATTACTCCTTACTCTCGGACTGTACGCATTTATTTGTTTTTGTAATTAAACCTCGGAAGTAATCTCAGCATTGTCCACGATTCTGATATACTGGCCTAGCTTGTGGACTTTAATAATGGTGAAGAAGAAAAAGAAGGAGAAGAAAGTGGAGAAGGAGACGTAGTAGAAAAAAGGGAAGGAAGAGTAAGAAGAAGAAGGAGGAGAGGAAGAAGAGAGAAGAGAAAGAAGGAGCAGCAGAAGAAGAAGAAGAAGAAGGAGGAGAGGAAGAAAAGAGAAGAGAAAGAAGGAGCAGCAGAAGAAGAAGGAGGAGGAGGAGGAGAGGAAGAAGGAGCAGCAGCAGAAGAAGAAGAAAAAGAAGAAGGAGGAGGAGAAAATCCCCATAGATATGTAGCTACTAATAGGTACATATGTAGCTACTAATATCTTTCCTTTTTACCATAATCGAATGGTGAAACTTTTAGAACTGTCCGACTTAATGTAATAGAAAGTCGTGTGATGTTCACACCAGATTTTTTTTTTTCTTCTTCTTCTTTTTTCTTCTCCCTTTGGGTTAAAAATAAGCTGAAATAACTTCAACATGGTGTAAAAGAGAAGTGCTGAACAGTGAGAGGAATGAGGAAAAGATGAAGGATGAGTGCAAAGGAGAAGAAGAAAGAAGACGCAATACAAAACTTCATGAAAAGAAAATACATAATAATAAAAATGTATGAAATTTAATAAAGAAAAATACTTACGTGTAACACACGTATAACAAGGTTAAAAAGTTTGTGGACTTTCTTCTGAATAACACTTTGAAGTGTTCACTACAGGGTGGGGGTAAATTGGGGCCTGGTTAACAGACACCGAAGCGAATACAATAGTCCGTCCCTTATACCTTTTTATTACTATTGTAATAATAAAGGAAGGACGGACTAAAAAATGAGGAACTAAAAGAGAGAAAAAATTCCTTTCTCTGATATTAGAGAGGACAGGAACATTTTATTTTGATGTGAACGAGAAAGATATAGAGAGGATGAGAGGGACTGGAGGAGGGAAGAGAAATAGATGGAGGGGAGGAATGTGGAGGTGGTCTTCAGGGAAATCACAGTATCATCCCCATTGCAACGTCTTCAGTGCCAGTCCTGATTTTAGAGTGTCGTTTGAGTACCCATATTTTTTTTCTTCTTCTTCTTTTTTCTTCTCCCTTTGGGTTAAAAATAAGCTGAAAAAACTTCAACATGGTGTAAAAGAGAAGTGCTGAACAGTGAGAGGAATGAGGAAAAGATGAAGGATGAGTGCAAAGGAGAAGAAGAAAGAAGACGCAATACAGAACTTCATGAAAAGAAAATACATAATAATAAAAATGTATGAAACTTAATAAAGAAAAATACTTACGTGTAACACAAGTATAACAAGGTTAAAAAGTTTGTAGACTTTCTTCTGAATAACACTTTGAAGTGTTCACTACAGGGTGGGGGTAAATTGGGGCCTGGTTTTAATAATATGGTAACGGATGACTTCATGTTGAAGGGAGAGAAAGAAATTTCTGGTCTACCTTGTATGTCCCTATATTGAGAAGAAGGAAAGTGCGTAATATGGAGTACTTGAAAATACTTTTACTAATACTTACATATTAGAATAATAATATGGTAACGGATGACTTCATGTTGAAGGGAGAGAAAGAAATTTCTGGTCTACCTTGTATGTCCCTATATTGAGAAGAAGGAAAGAGCGTAATATGGAGTACTTGAAAATACTTTTACTAATACCTACATATTAGAATTATTAGGTAACTTTAAGCAGCTCCTTACGTAGCTCTTAGCAAGTCAACAAGTTTTACTCCTACGACAACTATTTTCCAAGAAGTGATAGAAATAAACATCCCTAGGATGACAACTTTTCCTCCTCTTTTCTGCGAAAAGGTCGAACCCTGAACTTTTCGCATGGCAAGAAAATTTACCATTGGTAGGTACGTCCATGATACTAAATCTTACAGACTGAAGAGGACAGAGTAGGTAGGACATGAAACTTTTTTTTTTATGCTCGAATTAATCTAACTTTCGAGCTTGATAATAAAAATATAATTTTCATAAAATAATATTCATCCTGATGACGTAGCCTTCCTGGTGATTTTATTTGGGTGTCTCTCATCATTCGAGAGTAATACAGGGTGTACACTTTGGTATGTGGGGCAGGAAAGTATGTAGGGAGGACGAACTTTTTTCACTCCTATAAATGAAGTAATATGAGTAGTATTGGCCTAAAGAGCCTAAAACCACTATTGCAAAATAATTAGGAATAGAAATATAACCGTTCTTGCCTGGAAAACCCCCAATAAATAGTACACTTACCCTACTAAAAGTATTGGCCTACATTTTGGAGCAACCA
>NW_007384077.1:3507-4306 GCF_000475195.1 Diaphorina citri | reverse complement strand
TTTTAGCGCGACAATAATTGTCAATTGCTTTCTCTAAGTCCCATAAAGATCCATTTTAACTCGACCACTTTTGCTTTGCTCGTTTAAATTAGGCCAGTAACTCCCGATCAGGTATCCCTGACACCTGATGAACGCACACACACTATCAGGTGTACCTGTCGTCAGGTCTACCTGATAGTGAGTGGCTGTCATCGATCAACCGTCGCGACGGCCGGTCGATTATGTATGGACACACCTTAACCACCTTCTGAAAAGTATGCTGTGTCGTTGTGGCAACTCAAACTTTGGGCAATCCGTCAATAATTTTCATTAATTCCTTTCTATGTAGAGCACACAGTGTATGAATCAATAGAACCTTTCCTTTGTTCACACATAGTCGACCCCGTCGATTGACGAGGTAAATCTATGTTGTCGAGACAGTGTGGACGGTTTCAGTCGACATCGATCGACGATCGTCGCGACGACTAAGTGTGTTAGAGGTACTGTCAAAGCAGAAAGTTGTTTGTATGTTTCTCGCTTCGGACTCTTATCAGGGTTTTCCTAAGTTGGATTGGGTACATTTCGTTGTACAAGGGAATGTAATTTGTGGATGTGTTTGCATAAAAGAGAATCAGGACAGCTGCAGGTATACAAATGGGAACACAAATTATGGCATGATGATTTGGTACATTTCACAAAGCAAAAATCATGAGGACATGTCTTCTCAAACGGGTAGGCTTGGTAAGTTATGTTATTATTGGTCAGGGATTGAACTCCCCATAAAAAGTAATAATAATAATAATAATAATAATAATAATAA
>NW_007384077.1:0-2844 GCF_000475195.1 Diaphorina citri | reverse complement strand
CTTACCACAGATAATTTTATGAGGGTAACAAGACATGTGTTTCCCAATGGTGCGATATCATCTATGAGAACGATAACACTCCCATTTTCCTGACGATCTTCAGCATAGCTCGGTCCCCCCGCAATGAGCTTTTTTAGCCGTGGTAATAAATAATTAGAGCATAAACACTTACCATTTAAAACACTCCTCCACCTAACCTTTGTAGTGTACGGATTCTGTGAGGTAAACGGAAGTTCTCAGAGCCCAAAGGAGCGTCGGAACGAACCTAGTGTAAAATAGAATTTGGGCACACGTGACCGTACTAATTAAACATCCTAATGTCTACAACCAATTTTCAAACCGAAATTTTCTAGGGTTGAGAATTGAAAGCTGACGTTATCCGTATTAAGGATAATTCAACTAAATTTCAAGAAGGAAAATACGACCCTTCTCACCTAACATCATGAGGCATAGGTAGTGTGGCACCTCTATCCAGCAGTATCTTGAGTATTTCATAGTTGTTCTTGTGAGCTGCTAGGATAAGTGGAGTAATGTCCTTGGTAAACATGGAGGTGTTCTTATCCACCTTCTCCCAACTCTGCAACAAGAGGAGATGTCAGGAAATGTAAGCATACATATGGAACATATGTAGATCTAACTGAAGTAATGCAATTTTATTAATATAGTGCTTATTTGAACTGTTGGAATAAGACTAGAGTCCATTTTATACCATCAGTAAACAACTACACTACTACTGTTGTCAAATTCACAAATCTCAAAGAAGAAGTTTTGAGCATAGAGCTGGGATTGAACCCACGCCCTCCTAATTACCAGGCGAGCGTCTTGAACTATCGAGCCAGGCTTTCAATTATTTAGGCCATTGGAAATCACGCTTTGAAAGAATTATCACAGCCGTATTTCCTTCCCAAAAATTCACGGGTCGACACTGCTCAATTATTTATTTTCTTAAAAACAACAGTTTTCCTATTTCTGAATGAATAAAGTGAACATTGTAGGATTCGTAGGGTATACATATCAGAAATCATTACAATTGATTTATGAGTTTTATCAGTTCCCTCCTCACTCAGTCCTAGTGTAACATATACACATTCAAACAATGGGGAAGCATGGAAGACTAAGTGCAATTTTATTTCGATTCTACATAAATATGCATGTAGAAAACATGAATAAAATAAAACACTTTTTTTTTTTACTTTTCTTATCCTATAGGAAGGAAAGTAATGTAATCGACAAAATTTTCGATGGTCAGTTTTTAGTGCAAAAACACGTTTTGAGTGCCCTAGAGCCTAAATACCAATGTTTCAGTCATTGGTCCGCGTGTCTGTTTTTAAACAAAATATCTCGAGAACGGTAAGAGCTATAGACTTGAAATTTGTTATGTAAATTAACTCAAATGTCACAAGGATGCAACAATTACAACACGATTTAGTAAACATCGATACTATTCGATACTGCGGTAGGCGGTATTTTGACAGCTTTTTGGCGGTTTTCGGGACAGCTTTCGGCGGGCGGAAAAGAAAATCAATAGGATAAGCAAAGTCGTGTGATGTTCACACCAGATTTTTAATTCAAGAAAAAGTATTAGGGATGTTAAAAATGGGAACATGGTGTAAAACTCACAAAGAATTTGAGATTTGATTTGATTAAAAATAGCAAAATGGTGTAACATTTGATTTGAAAAAAAAAGCAAAATGGTGTAAAACTCACATAGGGCTCTCCCTCCTTGTGAACAATTTCCTCGTATTCCAGCAACAACTCGACAGCCTCCACGAACTCCGAGTTGATGGCTTGCAGTAGAGCGTCCTTGGGTTCGACTCCCATCACGATGAGAAGTTCTGTCATCTCGAGGTTTTCGCCCTCAATGGCCAAAGTGAGAGCAGACCGGCCCAGAGGATCTACAC
This sequence comes from Diaphorina citri, assembly GCF_000475195.1. Lineage (NCBI taxonomy): Eukaryota > Metazoa > Arthropoda > Insecta > Hemiptera > Psyllidae > Diaphorina > Diaphorina citri. The sequence goes on along the minus strand of NW_007384077.1, from coordinate 943 downwards.
AGTTGATGTCGATGTGATGATTTCTGTACGCTCGCTTGATGCACCTGGGATAAAGTATTTTCGGATCAATCAAGAATTCTGACCTTGATTGAATGAAGACTAGAAAATGGGACAGTATCAAACTCCACTTCGACTCGAGGCCCATTCACACTTGTCGTTCGAAAACGAAAAAATATCGTGTCGTGCGTACGTGTGAAAACACTCATTGCCTACATGCCTAACGTGGACGTGGGAACATTACATTGCCTACAATACAAGGACATTTTGTGTCGTTCGGAAAAAAATCGTGTCGTGTGTAGAGGAAACAGGGGGAAAAGAGGAAAAGATTAAAATTTCGAGTAAAACCTGTGCTATTCGCGACGGGCAACTTACTTCCTCACGGTAGCTGTGTCTCCACGCTCGACGGAGAGCAAATATTTCTTCTCTTCCAAGGTCAGAGGTGTGGGGAGGTTGGGCATATCAAACGGCTGAGTGTGAACGATCCCCGGACCTTCTATCTCCACTCCCACCTGAAACCAGAAGTTAAACTGGACTTTAACAACTTGGGATTGAGAATATTGAGATGAAACCAGAAGTTAAACTGGGCTTTAACAACTTGGGATTGAGAATATTGAGATGAAACCAGAAGTTAAACTGGGCTTTAACAACTTGGGATTGAGCAGAACTTGGGATTAAACAGAATTATGCTGGGGTTTACCAACTCGGGATTGAGATGAAACCAGAAGTTGGGGTATTCTGGGGTTTTACCAACCCGGGATCGAGATGAAACGAGGATTTTCCTGCTCCTAATATCCAGATTAACCTCGGATTGGACTCAATCCTGAGACAATCCACGGTGGTAAGATTCGATCTTAGAGGACTGAAAATGAAGTTTTAAATTGTGGTCTGGGAAAAACAAAGGACGGTGATGAGGAATTGATGACTTTAATTAGTAAAAGCTTGA
>NW_007384076.1:0-4306 GCF_000475195.1 Diaphorina citri | reverse complement strand
TCGAAATTACCAAATCTTGAATCATTCAATCGTATCCTAATGGATAAAACCAAATAATTAAAATCAGCCAGATATCTACATATGTACGTAGAACCAAAAACTAAATAACTGAAATCAAGTAGAACCAAAAACTTTAGCCTTCATCATTTTCGCCAAACATGAAATTTTCAGAAACTTAATGATCTGAATCTATTTCTATGATCTTGCTGCTTATGGAACCCACCAGCAATCAACAAAAGGAAAAATTAAATTTGCTTGATTCCAAACTCACAAGGTCCTCTGATTCAATTATTTTGTCTACCTAACTGCTGAGTTTTGAGCCGGTGTACCCTAGGTTCTGATTCCAAAAACTGATAGTGCTTAGTTCTCAGTAAATGCATTACTGAGAGGTCTAGGACTTGCAGCGAGCAATATTAGTGGCACTTATTATATTTAGCTCACGTTCCCCATGCTAGATAAACTCTTATTTGTACAATAAATTTAATATTTAGAAATTTGGGAGCAATATTGAACACACAAACGAAAAATTTTCATCAGATTTTATATTATGTACTTATTGGAACTGGTACCAGTAGTATGAGGACGCCAAACCTGTCTGAACACCCAGTATAAATCTAGTCATTTATTTTGGAACTACTCCTTTTGTCCTGTCTTCTTCCTTTACTCTTCCTCCTCATGTTAGTGAGTGGCAGCCGGCGAGGCGGTGCAAGTGTGAACGTATTGTTCTCCCGATTTGGTGTTCTTGATGGAAGCGAGAGATGTGGATGGTATACAGGGTGGACGGAGGTTTCCAAGAGCCTTGGGGTTTTGGGTAGGATGATGATTTGCCTCGGCTCCGAGTCGGCTTAGTGGCCTATTGGTCAAGTTGTCCTGGATTGTTGACCGGACGACAGTCAGGTCTACGTTTTCACTCGACCGTTTTGCATTTAGTTCATTTGAATGTTTGTTCCGCTATAACTCGAGATTGCCTGGTCCGATTTTGATGAAATTTGGAACATAATTTTATAAGATCAAAAGGCACGTCGATCCTTTGGGGTCCCAGAACTGAGCAGGGTCGATTTTGTAAATTATGTTTCTTGTTCTTCGGGGTATTCTTCCCGGGTTATGAAGTGTTTCTTCCATATTGGGGGTTATTCCTGTTCTTCGAAAGATCTTTCTTCCTATACTGTGTATTCCTCGATCTGTATTTCAAATTCTTCTTTCTCTACTGTAAATTCTTCCTGTTCTTGAATGAAATCGTCTGCCAAATAAGATCTTCTTCTGTTGCCTGATTGGGTTCCTGTCCAGAGTTGTCCGGGTTATCTGCTCGTCACTCCACCTTGTATGTTTAGTGGTCTGCGAATACATTTCATCATCGACTGGACTACGTCCAGCCCGTCTGAAATCAACACAATGCCTCTTGAAGATTGCCAATCTGCATGCATAACATAGCTCGTAGGTTGAAGCCATCGTCTGGTTGAGAAGTTGCTGTCAGTTGAAACGATATAACGAACCAACTTCGTAAACAATATACCGAACAGTTATGTGGAAGGCATGCGAGTTATTTGCGCATTCCTATGGTATGGATTTCTTGATCAGAAGGGATTCTTCCTTTATTTTTGGCCAGAAAAGGCGTAAGAACACTTTCAAAGGTATCTTGGTTGACAGGCATATCATAATCAGCATGGTTTTAGTTTCATCTATAGCGTTCGGGACTCCAAGATGAGAACTACCACCGCTTGTCTAAATCCCTCTAATACCAACCTATCCCTTTTGTTCCCTAATCCCTAATCCTTTCATCTCCCCCCTCCCTCTCTTTTTTCTCCTTTGTTTTGTTTCTTCCTTTGTGTGTGAGTTCCTTTTCATTTCTTTCTCTCCAGCATGGCGGGAAATATTGTCTGGAATCGTGCCAAGCAGAATTTCTTCCACTCCTTCCATAGCATTTTTTCCTCGGTTTTTTAGTGCTGCATAATAAGATTTCGTTGAGAACAATGTAAAATCTACTTCTCTAATACCTTCCTCGTCTCCTCCTCCTCCTTCTTCTTCTCCTCCTCCTCCTTCTTCTCTTCCTTCTCCTCCTCCTCCTTTTTTCTTCTTCTCGCGTGTTACCACAACTTTTAAATTGATTTTTTTTCTGGTTTTTAAAAAGTTTCTTTTTTTTTATGTACGTGTGTGTCGAATAACGTTTAAGAAAAAAAAAGCTAAATTTAACCTTTGAATTTTTTTTCATTGCTTTTCTTTATTTCAGTAAACTTTAATTTTATTTTATCGCCTCCTGTTTTTTCAATACTTTGTATTCCCGTAACTTATCTAATCCCCCTTTTATTTCAAGCTTTTACCGACGCTTTTTGTGTGTTAGCCGAGAAACGGTACTAAATTAGGTGGGTTTATTTTGTTTTTTGTTGATGTTTTCTTCCAACGGATTTAATGGTTTTTGACGAATTTAACTTTAACTTTGGGTATTTAACTTTTACCGCTTGTTTTTATGTTCCCTGTTGGTAGTCGATTGACTGGAAAAATAGTGTTCTTATTGCTCAAGTTTTCAAGCTTTTACCGACGCTTTTTGTGTGTTAGCCGAGAAACGGTACTAAATTAGGTGGGTTTATTTTGTTTTTTGTTGATGTTTTCTTGCAACGGATTTAATGGTTTTTGACGAATTTAACTTTAACTTTGGGTGTTTAACTTTTACCGCTTGTTTTTATGTTCCCTGTTGGTAGTCGATTGACTGGAAAAGCAGTGTTCTTATTGCTCAAGTTCCTATTTTGTTGAACTGGTGTGATGAAAATCTACCTCGGGACTACCTAGATATTATAACAATCATTTGACATTAAAATTAAAACTATTGATTATTTTTGACGAATTTAACTTTAACTTTGGGTATTTAACTTTTACCGCTTGTTTTTATGTTCCCTGTTGGTAGTCGATTGACTGGAAAAACAGTGTTCTTATTGCTCAAGTTCCTATTTTGTTGAACTGGTGTGATGAAAATCTACCTCGGGACTACCTAGATATTATCACACTCATTTGACATTAAATTAAAACTATTGATTATCGAAATTACCAAATCTTGAACCATTCAGCCGTATCTTAATGGAAAAAACCAAATAATTAAAATCAGCCAGATATCTATGTACATAGAACCAAAAACTAAATAACTGAAATCAAGTAGAACCAAAAACTTTGGCCTTCATCATTTTCGCCAAACATGAAATTTTCAGAAACTTAATGATCTGAATCCAATTTTATGATCTTGCTGCTTATGGAACCCACCAGCAATCAACAATAGGAAAAATTAAATTTGCTTGATTCCAAACTCACAAGGTCCTCTGACTCAATTATTTTGTCTACCTAACTGCTGAGTTTTGAGCCGGTGTACCCTAGGTTCTGATTCCAAAATGTTTAGTGCTTAGTTCTCAGTAACTGCATTACTGAGAGTTCTAGGACTTGCAGCGAGCAATATTAGTGGCACTTATTATATTTAGCTCACGTTCCCCATGTTGGATAAACTCTTATTTGTACAATAAATTTAATTTTAATAACAGATAAACCATCCTTCGATCTGCTCAGCAAATTGGAAATTCATGCAAGTTTTCATTCTCCATCAAAAACCCATTTGTAGCACAGTATGCAAGCAGGAGTAACATGTTATTAACAAGTAACCTAACAAGACTTCGGCCCGTGAAACTGCATTGTATTCCTCATTTCATGTTAAGAACTTAATAACCCATCATTAGAGTTCTCTTACAACCTCTATCATGCACTTACTAGTCCTATTTGATAAGCAAGCGTGCACTGTCATACCTATTCTTTTTGTGTTTTGTGTGGGACTTTATTTACATCTGGGATCTACAGGGCCTATGGGGGCCCCTATAGGGATAGGGCCCACTTTTCTGAGTGAGTTCTATAGTGTGTGATTCGACCCTCAGACATTTTTTAAATTGAACTTAAAATGGAATGAAACAGCGGGTTCATTTTCAATTGGAAAAAAAGAACAACAAATACCAACAACCAGGACAGAAATCATGCAAATTTATTCCAAGTTATTTATTTTAATTCAAATTTGTGTTTGTAGGTTTGTATAGTACCCTGGTCTCGTAGGTACTATGGAATGGGGGTTTCCCTTTAACATAACCCTTTCTCTCTCTACTTATCCTTCCTTCTCTCTCTCTTTCTCTCTCTCTCTTTCTCTTTCTCCCCTCTACCTATCCTTGTTTCTCCTCCCTTCCTATCTATCTCTCTCTCTCTTTCTCCTGTCTCTTTTTTTTTCTCCCTCCACTCCCCTTTCAAATCAAAATCCCACCCTCTCTTTTTCTCTCTCTCTCTCCTT
>NW_007384075.1:0-4307 GCF_000475195.1 Diaphorina citri | reverse complement strand
AGCTAATCCTCGTTTGTAAACAAATTAAGCATCAAAATAAGCACTACTTATTTTGTGTCGTAGAAGCGTTCAAAAATGCTTGTTAAGACTCTTTGGTATACTGATATACATAAATATTAGGTTGACCTTCTTTTCTTTAACAAAATTTAATGTGAGGTGAACATAGGTTACTTTATCGGTACATAGTAGGTACACTATTGAAAACATTTACATATTTATATTAATACTAAGCACTGAAATGTGTGAATACTTTAGGTAGTTAGGTCTGTAAATTGGTAAATAGGTAAAAACAAAAGTTTAAACATCTGGGACCCCTGAACCCCTTTACAAAGTTCACAAAGGTCCATTTTATTCTATGATATCTTGATAAAACCTCTATAAAAGGGGAGGAGGTGTGTTTTGAACTCTATTAAGGACTTTGTGTAACTGTCTAAACTCTAGTCTAAACCAGAACAAAACTAGGCTAACTGTTAATAGACACCAGAACAATGCAATATAACAAGTACTCTTAATAGAACCATAAATACTATAATAATAACCTAGGCTAACTGTTAATAGACACCAGAACAATGCAATATAACAAGTACTCTTAATAGAACCATAAATACTATAATAATAACACCTACATACCTACAACACCGTAATATCAGATTTGTTAGAATAAAAATACTACGTTATGAACTTATGACTGTGTTAGAAACTGATAGTCATTTCATACGCAGTGGGCAGTTCTTGTAAATAAAGAACCAGTTTGGAAAAATTATCTTTTATAATTTTAGTCAGCTCAATTTCTTCTTCTTCTTCTCCACCTCCACCTCCTCCTTCTTCTTCTTCCTCCTTCTCCTCCTCCTTCTTCTTCTCCACCTCCACCTCCTCCTTCTTCTTCTATGAACTTATGACTGTGTTAGAAACTGATAGTCATTTCATCCGCAGTGGGCAGTTCTTATAAATAAAGAACCAGTTTGGAAAAATTACCTTTTATATATAATTTTAGTCAGCTCAATTTCTTCTTCTTCTCCACCTCCTCCTTCTTCTTTTTCTTCTTCTCCACCTCCACCTCCTCCTTCTTCTTCCTCCTCCTCCTCCTCTTTTTCTTCTTCTTCTGCCTTCTGCGCCTTTTCTCTTGTTCATACGATGTCGGCGTTTCCGTCAGCCTCTCAATCAACCCTAGGTTGATTGCTTTTGGGCTGACATTTGGTTTGGATACAAAATTTTGACCAATGTTCGTTTATCTCGTCAGAATTGCTGTCAGAAGAGCAGCCTTGACTTTTTGTCTCAATATTTTCATTTTTAGACATTTCCAAGAAAACGGCCGCCCGTGTGGGAGACAAAAGCGACGGAGAAAATAGACAAGGAGCTTTCTCCAATGTTTTTCTCCAAACTGTTAGAATAATAATGCTGCCATCTCATATCAGAAATGTGTTTTGACACCCATCAAAAGACCAAACTTTCCTTGAAACTTTCTGGTCCCATCATCTTTCCTCCTCCTTCCGTTCTTTCTTCCCTTCCCTTTTCTCCTCCTCCCTCATTTTACCCTACTCCGGTTCTTTATTTCAAATTTTCTCGTTCTCTTTTACCTCCTTATTCTGCTTTCCTTTCTACCTCGGCTGCTTTGCTTTTCATTTTCCTTGCTCTTCTTTCTTCTTGTAGGTATTTCATGATTTTCTCTCTTTCTGATTTCCCTTCACCCCTCTGAATATTTCCTTTTCCATGCCTATTTTTATTTCATTTTGATTTTTTCTTTCTCTTTCCTCTATTTACTACCTATCTCTTCTTCTTTCTTTACTCTTTCTTGTTCCTTCTTTCCTCATTCTTTCCTAATCCTCGTTTTCTTTCAACTTACGAGGCTCCTTTATCCCATTCCTTCTTCCTCCTTCCTTTATCCCTTCAATTCTTTCCTCTTCCTTCTCTACTTTTTCCTTTTCTCTTCCTCTTTTCTATCCTCCTCCTTTTTGTTCAACGTATTTCTTCTATCCCCTCCCTATTTTCGTGGTCCTCTTCCCCCCCCCCCCCGAATATTTCCTTTTCCATACTTATTTTTATTTCATTTTCTTCTTTTCTTTTCCTCTTTTTACCTATCTCTTCTTCTTTCCTTTTGTTCGTCTTTTCTCTTTTCTTTACTCTTTCTTATTCCTTCTTTCCTAAGCCTTCTTTTCTTTCAATACACGAGGCTTCTTTATCCCATTCCTTCTTCCTCCTTCTTTTTGTTCCTCGTCCTCTTTTCTCTTCCTTCTCTGTTTCCTATCCTCCTCCTCCTTTTTGTTCAATGTATTTCTTCTTTCCCCTCCCTCTTCCATCTACTTCTTTGCCGTCTTCTCATTTCAATTTCAAAGTTTTAATCTCATCCTATCTGTTTTTCCCTTCTCCTCGCCTGGCACGAAACTTTGACGTGGAGATGAATATGGATAAGTTTGGAATGAGGTGGAGCGCTTGTTCTAGGAAGAAGGGGATCTGATATCGGTAAAAAAAAGAGTAATATTGATAAAAGAAAAGGGTAATATTGATACTAGAAAAAGAATAGGGCCCGAAGTCTCACAAAGGGAAGTTTATTAGAGTGTGAAATTTGACTCAGCTTTTTATTTGAAAGAACGGGGTTATTAAGTTATCATTATTATTTATTATTATTAATTTTTTAAGCCATTTTTTAGTCTGAATCCTTGACTCATCAAGTCATCACTGACATCAAGTGATCAAGTATTAGGTACTTATTGTATTGTAGGAGTACACAGCATCAGGCTGGCAAGAGGCAAGCGTTCCAAGATAGGATGCCTGGGTTCTATCCCTCCTGTGTTTTAAAAACAGATACCTTCTACACATAATATATAGTGTTGGGTTTTCTTTTTGTTCCTCGTCCTCTTTTCTCTTCCTTCTCTGTTTCCTATCCTCCTCCTCCTTTTTGTTCAACGTATTTCTTCTTTCCCCTCCCTCTTCCATCTACTTCTTTGCCGTCTTCTCATTTCAATTTCAAAGTTTTAATCTCATCCTATCTGTTTTTCCCTTCTCCTCGCCTGGCACGAAACTTTGACGTGGAGATGAATATGGATAAGTTTGGAATGAGGTGGAGCGCTTGTTCTAGGAAGAAGGGGATCTGATATCGGTAAAAAAAGAGTAATATTGATAAAAGAAAAGGGTAATATTGATACGAGAAAAAGAATAGGGCCCGAAGTCTCACAAAGGGAAGTTTATTAGAGTGTGAAATTTGACTCAGCTTTTTATTAAAAAGAATATTATTTATTATTATTTTTTTAAATTAATTTAAGCCATTTTTAGTCTGAATCCTTGACTCATCAAGTCATCAACTCATTGTATTGTAGAAGTACCTACACAGCATCAGGCTGTTGCAAGAGGCAAGTGCTCCAAAATAGGATGTCTGCGTTCAATTCCTGCTGTGTTTTAAAAACAGATACCAATTTCAATTCCAATGCGAAAAAATCGCGCTTTGACTCAGCAGGGAGCATCGCAATGGGTATGAAAAAGTAAATTGAAAATAATAACAATAATAAATAGAAATAGGTATAGAAATAAAAAAATAGCTATAAAAATCAGAGCATAACACTTCATAGAAAGCGGGATGCATCTGCGGAAATAAACAACTCTTGGAGGAAAACATAAAACACTTGGAGCTGTCAAAATTTTCCTGCTGTCACTTTTTCCAAAACGGAAATCTCTGAGCTTTATTTCATTTTCTTTTGTTTCCCAACCGTTGTAATGTTGTAAACTGTACATAAAATAACACCAATGTGAAATAGAATAATATTCTATATTGAGACCTTTTTTATTCTCTTTAATTTATTATTTAAATTGAAAGCATTACTTCTTTCTCTATTCTCCCCATTGAAGTCCAAAACGGAAATCTCTGAGCTTTATTTCATTTTCTTTTGTTTCCCAACCGTTGTAAAGTTGTAAACTGTACATAAAATAACACCAATGTGAAATAGAAATAGATTAATATTCTATATTGAGACCTTTTTTATTCTCTTTAATTTATTATTTAAATTGAAAGCATTACTTCTTCCTCTCTTCTCCCCATTGAAGAGGGTTGCAAAAAATATCACTAAAGAGATCCTATAACTATTTCTGACGCCACACACTCATCAGGTCTGTCAGGTGCAAATGATCGAATTTTAGTCAGTTATTAATTTATTAGGTCGCCTGAGAGTCTCATCAATTTCAGCATCATTGCTGCCACACACTATTAGGTAGACCTGATAGGCAGACCTGTTCAGTAGTGTTCAGGCGTACCTGTCAGGTCTACCTGATAGTGAACGGCCGGCCTAAAAGACTCAAGTATTCTGGTATCATTTCTG
>NW_007384074.1:0-4307 GCF_000475195.1 Diaphorina citri | reverse complement strand
TGTCGGGATTCTGTGGCCCGATTTGCTCTGCTACCACCCGGTATGACCCGGGAATATGACGGGCGTTGCCCGTAACGGATAAAGTGTGTTGAAATCACCAAGATAAATTTGTTAAGATAGGATGTTTGATAACAGAGGAATACACAATGAAAAGAATTAGTAATATGTTCAATGTCTATGAATAGAAATACTTTTATTCTTTGAAAACGATTATAAACTTTAGTGAAGAAAAACGGTCGGTGAAAAAACTCGGGAGCAAATTTGATTCGTGTCTTTGGTGCGATATTAAAAATGAAAAGAATTAGTAATATGTTCAATGTCTATGAATAGAAATACTTTTATTCTTTGAAAACGATTATAAACTTTAGTGAAGAAAAATGGTCGGTGAAAAAACTCGGGAGCAAATTGGATTCGTGTCTTCGGTGCGATATTAATGCCCAAAACTTTGGTGTAAGAGCCGAAGTAAAAAAATTTTAAATTAAAAATCTGTGTTGGTTCGAAAATCTCGCAATTTTCGACAGTCCCAACGAGTTACATCAGGGACACCCCCCCCCGTGAGTTGAGTTTTTGCGGCCAACTCTCTACCTTGGTCTCTTGCGGCCCTCGGGTGCCCTAAGGTTGGACAACCCTGTGTTAGACCATCCAAACAACCTGAAATCAAACCTGTTGTTAGCCAACTATCAAAGTCGCCACTGGTTGAAAATATTAACTGTTCGTATTTTAATCTCGGTTGAGAGAAATAGAAGAGACGGAGTCTAACATTTAGTGGAAATAGTGGTGTAAATGTTAACATACAGGATGTCACGTAACTCATACGACAAAATGCTTTTATACCGGGTGGTACGCAACTTTTAAATGCTAAGATTCAGGGTTGTACAGGAGGTAAAGATTACAAACCCAAGCAGCACGTGAAAATTCAGTTTTGAGAAATCAATTTTTGAGGGAGACAGCTTTGAAGTTAAAGATTTTCATTAATCAGCTTGGAGGGTGGATGCCTTATAAGTGCTTGGTCGCGAATCTTTTTCCCTCTTTCCAAGAGAATGGAGGAGATTTTTCCCCACTTCCGTTTTCTTCTCCCTTTTCATCGTCCTAATTCTCCCTTCTTTGGCCGTCTCTCACACCTACGGCTTGGAGAGACTGAGGGATTTTTGTCCTTGCTTCCCTTTTCCCTCGTTCTTCTCCCTTGGTTAGGGAGGGAGAGAATTCCCTCTCCGTCATGTCATTGCGTCGTATCTGATCGGATCAGAGAGGAAGGACAGAAATTCCCTCTCGTAATCTTTTTCCCCTCTCTCCCCCTTCTTTCCTTTTTTCTTTCCTTCTCTTCTCCTCTCCTCTCTCTCTTTCCCTCTATTTCCTTGTCCCCTATTTCTCTCTATTCTTTTTTTCACTTCAGTCTTCCATTCCTCTTTCCCTTCCCCGACTTCTAATCTTCCTTCCTCTTTTCTGTTTCGCCTTCCCTCGTCAATCATTATCCATTCTTTTTCTCCCTCCTTCGGTTCTTCCCTCTCCTCTTTCTCCCTCTACGTCCCGCAGCACACATTGATTGTTCATTCTTTGCTTTAAATTGATGACAGTTACGCCTCCTCATCTCTTCCTTCCCTCTTCCTTTCTTCCCTTCTCACTTCCCCTCTTTCATAATTCAGACCGCCCACCTCTTCCTTCTCTTCTACCCCTCCCTGAAGTATTTCGAATTCATTGAAAGTCTTTCTCCCTCTACGTCCCACAGCACACATTGATTGTTCATTCTTTGCTTTAAATTGATGACAGTTACGCCTCCTCATCTCTTCCTTTCTTCCCTTCTCACTTCCCCTCTTTCATCATTCAGACCGCCCACCTCTTCATTCTCTTTACCCCTCCCTGAAGTATTTCAAATTCATTGAAAGGTAAAAAAGACGGTATTAGTATAGGGTGGAGAGGTGAAGATGGGGGAAGGAAGAAATGGATGGATGAGAAAGAAAAGAAGGAGGAGGAACAGGGAGAGAAAGACGAAGAGGAGGAATATAAATAAAAGAGAAAGAAGAAGAGGGGAAGAGAAGGAGGCGATGAAAAAGGAAGACCTTTTCTCCCTCTACTGGGGGAGAGACAGACAAACGGGAATTCTTTGCCTCCCTTTTGGCTTGCCTTCCCCTAGTATTTCCCCCTCCCTCCCTATTATTCTCTTCCCTATATTGTATACGTCTTTTCCCTTTTCTCCCTCTATCTTACTGGGGGAAAATTTAAAGGGAGAGACAGGCAAGGTGGGAATTCCCGCTCCTGATTTCCATTACCTTTGTCACAGTTTCTCCCTCCTATTCCTACCTACTTACCTCCCTGAGGGACAATGTGTCGGAAAGATTTCCCTCTCCTCGTTTCGTCTCTTTTTCCCTCTTTCCAAGAGAATGGAGGAGATTTTTCCCCACTTCCGTTTTCTTCTCCCTTTTCATCGTCCTAATTCTCCCTTCTTTAGCCGTCTCTCACACCTACGGCTTGGAGAGACTGAGGGATTTTTGTCCTTGCTTCCCTTTTCCCTCGTTTTCCCTTGGTTAGGGAGGGAGAGAATTCCCTCTCCGTCATGTCATTGCGTCGTATCTAAGATCGGATCAGAGAGGAAGGACAGAAATTCCCTCTCGTAATCTTTTTTCCCTCTCTCCCCCTTCTTTCCTTTTTTCTTTCTTTCTCTTCTCCTCTCTCTCTTTTCCTCTAATTCCTTGTCCCCTATTTCTCTCTATTCTTTATTTCACCTCAGTCTTCCCTTCCCCGACTTCTAATCTTCCTTCCTCTTTTCTGTTTCGCCTTTCCTCGTCAATCATTATCCATTCTTTTTCTCCCTCCTTCGGTTCCTCCCGCTGCTGTTTCTCCCTCTACGTCCCACAGCACACATTGATTGTTCATTCTTTGCTTTAAATTGATGACAGTTACGCCTCCTCATCTCTTCCTTCCCTCTTCCTTTCTTCCCCTTCTGACTTCCCCTCTTTCATCTCTCTATTATCCCTTCCCCTCTTTCATCATTCAGATTTCAGACCGCCCACCTCCTCCTTCTCTCTACCCCTCCCTGAAGTATTTCGAATTCATTGAAACGTAAAAAAGACGGTATTAGTATAGGGTGGAGGGGTGAAGATGGGGGAAGGAAGAAATGGATGGATGAGAAAGAAAAGAAGGAGGAGGAATAGGGAGAGAAAGAAGAAGAGGGGAAGAGAAGGAGGCGATGAAAGAGGAAGACGAGGGAAAGGAGGAGAAAGGGGTAGGAACAGATAAGTTGTTTGTCATTTTCAGTGGAAATACGTCTAAGGGAGAGAAGGTTTTTCTACCTCCCTCTGCCCCTGTATAAGTATTATGAGGCTACCTCCCCTCTCCCCCTGTATGTTATTAGGTTTTAAGGCGCTTTGAAAGGTGGTGCTGCCTCCTCTGGGAATTTTGTAGGATGTCCACAAGTATTTATAACTGTCCTTCAAGGCAAGATTTACCTGGGGACTTTAGGATAGAGGCAAGATCTACTTGGGGACTTTAAGATGATTTAATTGACTTATACTTTTTATAGGACTTAAAGTTGGCACGTACCTTATTGTTTGGTATTGGACGTTTCGACATTTAATTGATATATTTCTGGGAATTTGGAAAATCTTAAATCCTTTACCTTTTGTAGTTTGTAGGATTGTAATAATTTATTTGTATTCCGAATACAGTCGAACCTGCCCAATTGGGGATGCGTTCAAGAATCAAGAACCCAAAGTAAATTCAGATCAGGGACGCAAGTCGGAGCTCCCAGGTCTCGTTATGTTGTATCTGCAATTTACTCCCTCCCTTTCCAAACTCCCACTAACTCTTCCTCCAGTTAGATCACAACTCTTTCCCACCCATTTAGGAGAGACAGCTGGAGCCCTATCCGATGCTCTCACATCATTTTCCGTCTACCACAAACACCTTATTTAAACTCTGCACCACACCAAAGTTCTCACATTAAAAACTTTGCGCCCTCTCCTTCAACCATCATTTGTTTCCTCTTCCTCCACCTCCTCTTCTTCTTCTTCTTCTGCGTTCTCTTGCTTCTTATCTTTTTTTCGCAACCTTCTTCAACCTGGCGTTTCCTCTGAGGGAGCTCTCACACGGGTTGTTTTTGAAAAAGATCAGGTTTTCTCAATGAAACTGTGGGTGAGCTCAGTTAGCTTGAAGGGCAGCACGCTAGCACGCCGGCCTTGTAAGATCACGGGTCCCGCCTGTTGCGAACTGTATCCTAAGCAAATAAGGTCCGTATAACCGAACGCGCTGGTGGAGGTATCTTACATCCGGATCAGAAAATCGATGACAAAACTGTTTTAGAAATTCTAAAA
>NW_007384073.1:0-4310 GCF_000475195.1 Diaphorina citri | reverse complement strand
GGGAGGGCACTCATCAACTTGTAGGGGGAGGAGGGGATGAGGAGGGGGAGAAGAAGGAGGAGGGGGAGAAGAAGGAGGAGAAGAAGGGGAAGGAGAAGGAGGAGGGAGTAGTAGAAGGAGATGGGGATTAGAAGGAAGAGGAGGAGGAGAAAGGAAAGAAGGTAGAGGAAGAAGAAGGATGAGGAGGAGGGGGGAGAAGAAGAGGAGGAAGAGAAGGAGAGAGAGAGGGAGAGGAGAAGAGGAAGAAAGATGAGGGGGAGGAGAAGGAAGAAGAGGGAGAATGAGCAGAAAGAGAAGGGGAAGAAGGAGGAGAGGAGGAGGAGGTGAAGGGAGAGGAAGAGGGAGGAGGAGGAGAAGAAAAAAATGGAAAGAAGGTGGAGGAAGAAGAAATAGGAGGGGTGGGAGGGGAGGGGAGGGATACTTAACCTCGTCATCAGCTTATTTTTAGACTTTGCTTTCAATTTCTCTACTTCCTAGAAAAATCCTTTCCGCCTACGCCTACATCTCTTGACGGAGTAGTTCGAATACAATAGAACTAACTAGGTCTACCTTGTTTGTAGTTTGTAATACCTACATGACTGCCAAAATAGGACTGAAAAGTCCCTTCACTCATAGGCCTAATAAACACAGCTTACGTACACAAAATGCCCACTACGAGGCTTATGTGTAGGGGCAAAATGCCCAAAAATATTGGTCAAGCTTAGAGGAGTTTACGAAAACACAGCATAGGACTGAGTAAAGCATGAAAAGATTACATAGGAGTAGAAGAAGAAGAGGAGGGATGACAAGGGCGGTAAGGAGGAGAATAAATCGAATGAGAAGGAAGAGGAGAAGGAAATTAGTAAAAATTATGAATAGGAGTAAGAGGAAGATAAGGAAGAAGAAGAAGAGGAAGAAGAAGAAGAAGAGGAGGGTGAAAAAAGGGAAAGGAAAGGAGAACAAGAATAAAATAGGGGGAAGAAAAGGAAGAGAAACGAGAACGAAAAAGAGGATAAGGAAAAAGAAAAAAAAATAAGAAAAAGGGAAAGAATGAAAGAAGAGTAACAAAAAACAAAACAAAGAGTAACAGAAGGTGGGAAGGAACCGTAAAAAAAAACCTTTTGTCCGTTAAAAAGTACCCCCCATACCTTGCTTTCTCTCATTTAAATGTAAATTTTTTAACACACTCAAAATCTCTGCCTCACGCTCCCATGAGCGTGATTTTTAGCAGTAATAGTAAGGAAACTGATAAGGCGATAAGAAATCTGATAAAAGCTGTTCGGTACGGAAAATTGAAACTCAGAGCTAGCGATGGATGAGAAACGAAATTTGATAACGAATCGATTTCGCATAGTTTTCTACCGGTGGCGTGTCCTACATGAAAGCTAGGGAAGTATCGCGCACCTTCTTCTCTCCAGGGTTTTTTCTCAGCGCTCCCCTTTTGCCAAGAGGTTTGATAAAGGGGTCAGAAAAATTCAACCTTTCAGAAACATGGTCTGATCAAACTTCAACTGTGCCACAAGCGAAATTTTTCAAAAAAGTATGTATCTGAGGCTTGTTGTGAATCAATTTTTGACTTTATTTATTTCAGATTTTTCCTTAAAAATCGAGAGCTCGCGGGCCGCACAAAAGGAGATGGAGGGCCGCACTTTGTGCACACCTGAGATAGAACAATGTATGCCAATATATATGCACGTGAATCGATAAAAATATGACAATTTGACAAAGCAATATTTATGAATTTGATAGCATCCAACTATGTATAATTGTATAGCTAGGCAAATATAAATTGAATTTAGAACCATAATACCCATAAATATAGGTAGGTACTTTCAGCTAGACATGAAGTAGAGGAATGTTTGAAATCAATGGAATCGTGATTTTACACTCCTAAAACAAAAGGGTGAGAAAGAAGGAGAAGAAAAAGGAGGAGGAGAGAAGGGTGAGAAAGGAGGAGGAGGAGAAAATAAAAGGGAAGGAGGTACGTTATTTCTTCTTCTCCTCCTAAAACAAAAGGGTAGGTGGTTTTGTTATGTATGTAGGGGGGGAGGGAGAGGGAGCGGAAGAGGGTGAGAGGGAGAGGAGATATGTTGGTAGGAATCTAACATTATACCTATGTATTTACGTAGGTATATCTGTTTTAGGCGATAAAGAGAGGGTGAGAAAGAGGAAGAAAGGGAGGGTGTGCCAGAGAAACAATGAGGCAGAGGGTATATATAAAAAAGACAGAGGGAAAGAAAAGGGAAAAAAAAGAGAAAAGATGGAGGGAGTGGAAAAGAAAGAGAGGTTACGATGTATATCTGGCAACACAGGGAACATAAAAAAAGGTCTATCAGTAGGACTTGTTAGGTTGCATGTGCATACTAAATGTACCTACACTCCTCTTCCCTTCTTCTTTCACTTTTCCTCTTTTTATTTCGTTTGGGGATTTTCAGAGAATACAATATTTTAGGCTGAGTAGTTTTTTTTTGTTTTATTTCTCGGAAATTTTACACACGTTCCATCATACACAATATAAGGTACTTACTAGGTAGGGGCATATTTATCTTTTCAGTTTTCTGTTCATTATCAGAACTGTAGGCTTAAAATGTTGAAGTTCTTTGTTTTTGAAATACTGCAAACAATTTATCAAGACCTTACCCTAGGACTGAATATTTATGAAGAAATGAAAAGATTGGCAGAAAAAAAGAAGAACGGAAGACTGCAGCAAACCAGTTGAAGTACAATTGATAACCCTATGATGATGACCTACCTACCAACTTGCAGACCTGCATAGATGCTGGATACAGGATACTGCTCTATATACGGTGAAACGTTTAAAAAATGGCTTTGGCTTTGAAATGATTTCTCTCGTCAATGTTAAATGCTTTGGTTGAATCTACATAGGTCCTTAGACTCATAGAGAGGAGAATTCATAAAATTTATGGCAGTCTAAAACATGGAATTCGAAAATTCAAACCATAATTGAATAGCGTTATAGCGGTTGGGTGGAAGAGCTTCTTTCTTACCTCAGTCTCCTTGATTTCGTTAGGCACTCTATGACACACCGACGAAATGATTGGAAAAAGTACACTTAAATAAAACATTTTTTTTTTTTTTTTTTTTTTAATCTCCTTTTTTTACAAGAGGAAATGAGCAAAAAAAAAAGAGAGAGAGAGATAGACAAACTCATGTAGGTACCTAGGTATACACTGGTAAAAATATGTAAATGTCTAAAAAAGAAAAAAAAAAATCTCCTCCTCCTCCTCCTCATTTGTCTTCTTCTTTCCTTCTCTCTTCCCTTCCTTTCTCCTCTTTCTCCTTTTTTCCTAGTATCCACATTTAAGGATAGGCCAGGGTCAAGGGGAGGGGGAGGGAGAAAGCTGTTATAGTATGAGGTGGGAGGTAACAGGACAGAGGGATATTTGGGTAGGACGACACGGAAGGATTATACGTTTATGGTCAGGAGTTTAGGGTTGAAAAGAAGAGGAAGAGGGGATGAAATTAAGGGGGAGAAGAGAAGAAGAGGGAGGAAAAGTTGGAAGAGGTAATGGGACAACTGAAAGGTAGGAGAGACCGAGAAAGCAGCGGAGGGAGGGATTTAAAGAGAGTGGATAGGAGTGGAGGGAGAAAGAGAAAAGAAAGGAAGAGAGGGAAAGAGGAGGTTTATGAAAGGGAAAAGAAGGGATTGAGGAAGGAAGGGAGAGAGAGAGAGAGAGAGAGAGAGAGAAAGAAGGAAGGATGGAGAAGAGTTGCAAGAGAGAAAGAAAAAGGATGAGGAGGAAAAGAAGGATTATAAGAGGGAAAAGGGAGGGAGAAAAGAGGAAGGAATTGAGGGAAAGATAAGGGAGGCATTTCAGCCACAGCCACAGGCAACAGATGTTTTGGCCGTTCTTCTGTCGAGTAAACACTTCCTATATCCCCACCCCCAAAGATTTTCCTTCCAGGATTTCAGGACTACCTTAGCCCTTCTATCCCTGATGTCTCTTTTACTATAATTTTTGAACCCCCTTTTCGCTGCAAGAATCCTTCTCTTTTCCTTCTTCTTCTTCTTCTTCTTCTTTCACTCTTTTTTTCTCTCCTTCTCTTCCTCTTCTTTTTTCTCTCCTTCTTCTCCTCCTCCCTCTTCCTCTTTTCTCCTTTTTTTAATACATATTTGTATTTTTTCCCTCCTTTTCTTTCTTTTCTCTTCATTCTCGTCTTTCTACACCTACCACTTCTTCTTCCTTCCTTATATCTCCTCTTTCTTCTACTTTTTCTCTTTTCTCTCCTAATTTCTCTCCTCCTAATTCTTCCTTTTCTCTTTTCCCGCTATATTCTTCAATTCAAACACTCTTTCCAAATCATAGCGC
>NW_007384072.1:0-4311 GCF_000475195.1 Diaphorina citri | reverse complement strand
ACATCTTGCTTCCATGAAGATAGCAGCTACCGCGATCATGTTGATACAAAATACCGGACATCCTGAGAAAATACATGGCAGTCAGGCTTATGTTTCAATAACTCGACATTGATACGTAAATATGTTGTTCCCACATAAGTATACCTACATATGTATATTTATGTATACTCAATACTCGTACATGTTTATAAGTATAGGTAAAATAATGTATTATGAACATAACTCGTAATTTATTGAAAGGCCCGTTTACACTCAAGTCGTCCAAAGTCGATCGACATCAAGTTCTTAGGAGATGAGATCGAAGGATTTGTTGGAATAGAAAAAAAGGTTATCATGTGGACCCGACTGTGGACTTGTTGCTTGTTGCAGACGATTTTGATCATTATTTCGTTTCATTTATTGTGGTAGGATTTTCCTGAACGAACTTTTCCACTCGTCAACCACATAGTAACTAACTGGTAGGTATAAACAGTGTTTATTTATTTTCAAGTGACAGTGGGAGCGTGAAGATGTTACCCAAAGGGACCTCCTAAAATTACCTCACGCAATATCTCTACGGATTCATCTCTATTTCTCTATTTTAAAATCATCTACTTCATCTAGTCACCTACTCAACTCCTTATTAGGAGAATGACTTCATACTGTATTATTAAATTATTATATTGGTGTGCTCTAACAGTTTTTTTTTACCTCTCTCTAGTAAACATTGTTGTTTCAGGTTCCAACATTGTTTCAACATTACCGGAAGAAGAAAAAATCAAGCCGGAAAATCTCCATTATGAAAAACGCTCTACCAAATAGCGGTGTATACAGGTATTAGCGGTGTATAAGCAGAGTACAAGCGGTGTATACAGGTATTAGCGATGTATAACCAGAGTACAAGCGGTGAAAATTACGTGCTGTACCGACTACCGGATACCATCAGGTTTACCGTAAATATGAAGAACTTTTTGTTTACATTCCTGCCTCGGTGGGGTAGAGATCAAGACGCTCGCCTAGTAGTCAGGAGGTCGTGGGTTCAGTCCCTGCTGAGATATAGAATTTTATCCTTAATATTGTTTGAGAATTTGAAGAAAATAACAGTCGTAACCTGCTGCTGGGTTAGAGTAAGGGGACTTCTTTGAGCAGTATAATTCGAGTAGCCCTCGTTTAGACTGCGAGGTAGAAGGACTTTCTAGTCCTGTCTCAGCGTGATATATAGGATTATAGACGACCGACCGTCGATCACTGTCGACTGAACCGTTCACACTGCCTCGATAACGATATCGATCGACCATGTTTGGACACACCTTAAAAATCCGTAAAAACGGCAAAAATCAACACCTACTGACGTCCCGTCTGTCGAGTTCAGTCTATTTTCAATTAGATTCAATTGAGACCCGACTTATCTAATATCATTGTTTAGCATATTCCTAGAATATTGCATGACTGTAATAGTATGACAGTGTCATATAGACATGCTGATAGCCTGTGTGGTAGTACCCGACGGGGTATGAAGTTGGAACATCAAGTTGGTTATCTGCATGTCAAATTGACATGAAGATGATGGACTCGAGTAGACGAGATGTCCATATCCAGGTATATTATAAGTACCCCCGTCCTCCTGTCCACAGCAATACAGAACCTTGTTCATCTCTTACCACCCGACGGGGTATGAAGTTGGAACATCAAGTTGGTTATCTGCATGTCAAATTGACATGAAGATGATGGACTTGTGGTTCCAAGCTCATATTTGGAGATTGGCCCCTCCACGGCCCTAGCCCACCTGAGTTGATGGTGTAAAAGCATTCTTGAAACACAGAGTCTGTATTTCTCTCTTGCGCAGGATGTGTTGGTTTTTCAGCTAATTCGAACATAGCTTGTGCGGTAAGAAACAACAGACTCTTTCCGTCTGCGCTGTAGGACGATAAACCGATTCTTTAACAGTCCGCCCAGGGGTAACTGATTTATCAGTTAATGGGGAGTGGCGCCTCCAGGCCCCCCAGCAAGTAGTTGGTGATCACTGGTTGGTAACTTGTTCCCGTTACGTCCCAGAACTCAGTGTGCTTCAACAGGACAACACATGAACACAAACTACAAACCCCGCATCCTAGCGGGTGAAGGTGAGCGTAACCCCCATAGGATAAGGGAGAGAACCCCGACAGAAAACCTAGGGGAAGGTCACCCCAACAGAAAACCGAGTCATGGAAAAAATGTCTGGTAATGAAAATATATTACCCCAGACGGGTAGGGGCATAGACCCTGAATCCCGTGGCATGGTAACGACCATGTCCTCGCCCATGGATTCTGGGGGGGCGAATTCTCAGGCTTATCCAACACAATATGAAAAGACAGATAGTGACATGAATATATTACCCCAGACGGGTAGGGGCATAGACCCTGAATCCCGTGGCATGGTAACGACCATGTCCTCGCCCATGGATTCTGGGGGGGGCGAATTCTCAGGCTTATCCAACACAATATGAAAAGACAGATAGTGACATAGAGGTGGACCCAAGCTCTAATCAGAGCACCCAACCTACACCTCTCGTGGGCAACGACTGCACATTTACTATGAGTGCACAGTCCACGTCAAATGAAATGCAATGGAATCAGAACATATCGATAGACGTCGGTGCATCCCTGGACTTTTTGACAAGAAGCAGGAGAATTAGCAGATCGCCTCACAAAGAAAGGTCAAGCTCCCTGCCAGCTCTAGATAAATCAACAGCTGCTATGCTGTTGAGAGGCAACCGAGCAAATGAAAGCACAAAACGAAAAGCAGAAGATCCGTTAGAAAGACATGGTGACGCTGACACCATTGGTGGAAGCGAAAAGAAGATCGCGACTGAAGAAATGGGTTCATTCATTGACGGGAAAGCTGAAACTTTGAGCAGAACCCTGCTAAGAATGATGGATGAAGTTAATAAGCTGCAACAAGCAATCGCGCCACCCTTCAAGCCGAAAAGGGAAATAAGGGAATGTTATAACATCATGTCTGACCTGAAGAAAGTAATAGAAGAAGTTCACATCATCGACTGGTTAAAAACAGCGAAGAGCGCCGCACAAATCGAAGAAGAAAGTAAGGAAAACAACCAAGACCTGAGAGCGGAGGAGATAACCATCCCTGATGATGGAAGCTATGTTCAATTCCGACAGATACGTAACACTTACTGGAGCAGCAAAAGTTACAAGATAACAAAGCTTGAGGAGCTCAATCCATTTGAGACAGAAAACAACCGAAATCTTCTATTACTAGTTGACAAGAAAGCAATAGCAAGTCATGCTGTCAAAACTTTGGTGGATAACAGAACCGGGATGAAGGACACCATGGACAAACTAAAACTCAAAGAAGGAAAGATTACAACCCTAAAAACAAGCAATACTATCATGATGGAACGGGATGAAGAAAACGAGAAACTGGAATGTAATTCAGCACTACACTTACTCTACCTGGGTGACATAGAGGTGAATGGTGCAGCAGCAGACCTTACTGAGGAAGTAATATTTGAAGAATTCAAGAATAAGAAGAACAACATAAATGAAATGACTCACAAACTGGTGCTGGCGCCACTGATAAATTTAGAACCTACGCGACTCAGAAAACTTGCTGAATTCACCTTAGGTGGCCGAACTGACGACATTATCATAGCAACCAGAAAAAATCAACTGAAGACCTTAGCGAAGATAGTAAGTGAAGGAAATTCACAGACACCGACAGCTGGAGGGAGTAAGATGAAACAAAAACAACAGAGCTCCCAGAACAAGACACCTAGGAAACAAAAACAGAATAAATCATGGAATACGGTAAATGTAATGATATCAGATAAGACTAGTGAACATAGTTACGCCCAGGTGGTGTCCAAAATGAAGAATAGTGTGGATATCGAAGAAGTTGGAGTTGTTGTGAAATCCATTCAGAAATCGAAAAGTGGAAATGTTCGTTTAACCATTAAAGAAACCAAGACTGGTGCTGTGGCAAACCTAAGAGCAAAAGTAAATGAAATTCTAGAAGGGGAAGCGAAAATGATAGACCCCGGAGACATGAAGCAAGTGATAGTTATTCGAGATATGGACACGGCTACCACAGCACTGGAAGTGGAAGAGGCAGTCAAGAAAGCAATTGTCTCGGAAGAAGGGAAAAACAGTGTCAAACTACATACTTTAAAAGCAAATTATAGAGGTAGCTCTAAAACCGCCACTGTAGGTTTGAAAAAAGATGACGCTGCAAAACTCATAAAAGATGGCAAGCTGAGAATAGGATGGGTCATCTGTCGGGTTCATGAAATCATCACGCCCACTAGATGCTTCAAATGTTATGGACACGGTCAT
>NW_007384071.1:3234-4311 GCF_000475195.1 Diaphorina citri | reverse complement strand
TCATAATGGGATAAAAATCCGAATGAATGAAATATGAGGGAATATGAAGAAACCCTAGGAAATATGTATCTTAATATTTAATATTATTAATTTGGTAAGCCACAATGAAAACTCGGCAGTGATGTAGGTCTTCTTGGAAGCTGGGGAAGAACAGCTTCCCCTAATCTGACCAGCATCCGCAATTGCGTCAAAATCCAATTTCGCAATTTCAAAAATATGTATACTCCGCCAGTCTCTATAGTTATGTAGGTTAGGTTGGTATCGCGTTTGCCTTGTAAGCGCTAGGCCGCGGGTTCGATTCCCACCCGGGGTGGATTTCATCCTGAACGCGCAATGTTCGTTCTCAGAACGGCTGGCTTTTTCCTATCATGTGTTCCTTCTCTCTTCGATTTCGGGACAATAAGACCTTAGCAATTACAGTTCCCTGTTTGAAAATCTCACGCCACGCCACTGCATTCTTAGTCCCCTTTAAAAAATTGCATTGTTATCTGAAGATGAAAATTAGTTGTATAGTCTCTTGCCTCTTGGTTCTTTTTTGGTACCTTCATTCTTGAAATTGTAACTAAATAGGGTATCCACTTAAATACACACTTAGGTATACTTACCTATGTGAACAATGGGTTGGGTAGGTAGGCATACCTACATAGTAACTACATAAATGGTAACGTGAGGTAACATAGGAGCAAAATTTTTTTGGGGAGACCATTCAGGGATTTTAGGGCATTTAGCCATCCTCTTTAAGGTGTTACCAGATTAGCGGTAGAGCCAGCTACTTTACGTCTCCCGAATTCATGAGTGGGCAGTGCAGAGCCGTTCCTGGAACAGTCCACTGACGTCACCAGAAATATACTTAATATGTTTATCAATACCACCTTGCTACTGTAGGTAGAATTTTAATTTTTAATCACCATTTTGGAAACTCCCTGTATGTGTGCTTCACTGAATTTTATTCACAATTTCGGAAACTCCCTGTATGTGTGAGTCACCCGTGTCTTATCAAGAAGAGTGACTTGTCGTTCAATACCACAGACCATTAGGTCCTCAGAGAAAAAGCAATGCACTTTCTTGTCGCATTGT
>NW_007384071.1:0-2074 GCF_000475195.1 Diaphorina citri | reverse complement strand
GGGCTCGATTCCGGCCCGGGGCGGATTTTATCCCAATGGTATAATGTTCGTTCTCGGAACGGCTGGCTTTCTCCTATCCTATCCTCCTTCTCTCTTCGATTTCGGGACGATAAGACCTTAGAGGGAACTGCTGCGCAGTTCCCTCTGTCGAACCTCTTTTTTTTATTTTAAAAATCTCTCCCCGGCCGGGAATCGAACCCCGAGGGGTTGAAATCCTACTTTTTCACCTTGTAAACATAGCAAATACAGGTGACCGTGTTGTTTCCACCATCCCAGCAGTCCATGTAGCCTAAATACGGGGTGGTCATCTCACAAAACACCGTACACGTCTTTTTCTCTTCGCCCAGTTGGGTTTTCACTCCACATGTGGCGTTAACCAGTTGGGTCACATTGTATGTATCATTGCAAACAAACTTGGCCTTCTCCAGGGGGAAGGTTTGACAGCTGGTGGTGTTTTCGGTCTGGCAGACCGACATGTTGGCGAAGTCCTCGTTCGTGGAATAGGCGTACTCGATGGTTTCGTTGGCATCTGGAGGGAAATTTGAACAGAAAAGCATTATTTTCACTTTTCCTTTAGAGGTAGACATATGTTTGTGGGTAGCTTTTGACCTGAATTTCCTAGGGATGAGGTATTTTGCATGACAGTCAGTTTTTTTTTTCAACTTTAAGTAAGGATTTTATACATAAAATGTAGGTATGTACATACTAAGTAATTTATAAAATTAAAATTGTTAATCTGTATACTACATACAAGACCATTGTTTAAACTGCGAGTGTAGGTATACGGACTTGTCAGTTTTTTATGCTAGTAGATTTGGTTGCGTGGAAGAGCTCACTAGACATAAAGTTCATTTTCTACTAGCAGGGTTACCCGTCCTATGTACGGGAAGATGGGGAAAGCCGAAAGTTGTATCGATCAATATCAACAGGACAAATACTTACATGTTTCTGATACTAACACACTGCCCAGCATAAACAAAGCCGGACCCATATATCGTACCATAGCGAGAGTAAAAGCGAGAATCTCACAGCTACCGATCTTCATGATAACCTAATCCTACCCCGGGACCTTCTGCATGGCAAGCAAGCGCGTTACCACTGGACCAACCGTGGACATTTTATTATTATTTTAAAAGTTTGATCTATTGAGCTGAAACAGCGGAGGTTTTACTGTCCCGAAATCAGAGACAGAAGGATAGGAAAAAGCCATGCCGTTCCCGGAACGAACCTCATCAGTGTAGGATGAAGATCGTCACCGACGGGAATCGAAACCAGCATGACTTTTTTCTTCCGTCTTTTTTCTGTGTACTATTACTGTCTACCGCGGCTGTTCTACAACCTAACCTCTTCTGGGCTTTCAACATAGCAACGGGTGTCCATGATAAAGTAAGTTTAATTGATGTATTGACCGTTGCAATGAACTCTCAAGAATACGTAAGATTCATGACCTATAGTTATGTTGCTTATAGGGCAGGCGCGCTACCCTCCAAGCAATAACTTAGCGCTTACAATTAATTTATTTAGGAGACTGTATATACCACCTACGTGTCTTGCCAATAGCAAATCTAGCAATACATATTAACGCAGACCTAGCGCTTACAAGAAACTCCCTCCAAGTAGAGTTTCCATGACCGCTCGGCTGGCTTTATCTTTCAAGGTATTTATGTAACTCGGCTGGCCTCATCTTTGTCACGCAGGTAATTACCATCCGTACGTGATTGACGCCACAGGCGGCTTCGGCACCGACGCCTTCATCCTCGCCTCGCACGGCTGTAAGGTCAAACTGTTTGAGAAGGACCCTCTGGTGGCGTGTCTTCTGGAAGATGGGTTCCGACGGGCCGGAGATGTACAGGGGGGCAGATTGACGGAGAACTTCGCGATGGAATTCGGCGACAGTTTGGCATATTTGACGACCTTGGTCAACGGAACTCGCGAGTCAAACGATTTTAGGTAATTACTAATTACAGTCGACTCTCGATAATTCGAAATTGGAGGAACCTGACTATTATTTCGAATTATCGAGAGTTTCGATTTACCGAGATGTTCGAATTAGCGAGAGAGAAAAAATGAAAAC
>NW_007384070.1:0-4312 GCF_000475195.1 Diaphorina citri | reverse complement strand
GCTTTAAATTTTACCAGCATTTACACTTTTTCCTCATGGGGCAAAGAAAAAGTCAATAAAATTGACATTTGTAGAACTTAGGAAAGGAATCAGTTTTGCCAAGTGCTCAAAAAATACCAAAAACCATATATTCACACTTCACAGCCTGCACAAAAAATATTAAAACAACCAATCCTCTCTCCTCCGTACATAAAATTCGTAGTCAAACTCGCTTTAATTTTCGCCTTATCCTACTAATGCGACTATGTGTAGTTGTGTCGTTAGTGCACACATGGAATTCAGCATGGATGGTAATTTTGGTTGTGAGAGAGATAGGGAACAGGAAGAGAGGAAGAGAATGTGGAAGCTCTTTTGATTTATGATGTTTGCAAATTTTATGAGAGAGTGAGAGAAGAGGAAGAGGTGTAAGCCCCGTCACTACTCAGGTCCTTTTAAGAGCATGAGGCAGGTCCAATGAAGAATGCTACAGAATTGTAGACCTCTGGAATCTACTTGCACCCAGAGTTATGTATTGCTGAAATCATGACAAGACGATGTAGATTTCAAGACGTGAGGTGATAATGGAAGTACGGGGGCTGGAGTGAAACCCAGCAAGTGCCCCTCTCAGTCGTCCAGAGGTGGATGAGGAACTTGGTGCATAAAAAGAGTTTTGAACTGAAAGGGCTCTCGTGATCGCATTTCTGGCTCTCACCCTCTTTTTGCTTTGGCGTAGAGCCGACATAAAAGAGTTTTGAACTGAAAGGGCTCTCGTGATCGCATTTCTGGCTCTCACCCTCTTTTTGCTTTGGCGTAGAGCCGACATAAAAAAAAGACATCGCTCCCCGCGTTTTTGCTGTAAAGTTCTGAATGTTTATGACTGTGCGAACTCGTAAATTTGCATTATTTATTCCCAACTCCGAATCGGTCGTTATTCGTAGGTTTTTTCGGTCTCTAGTTATAGGTTTTATGTAGTAGAAAGTCAATTATAATTATGGTGGTGCATGTGTAATGGGAGACTATAAATAATGAAATAATAACGGGACTGCCAATTATGAAGGATTTGCTATTGGTTTCTGCTAATGCAGTAAAAAAAGACATCGCTCCCCGCGTTTTTGCTGTAAAGTTCTGAAAGTTTATGACTGTGCGAACTCGTAAATTTGCATTATTTATTCCTAACTCCGAATCGGTCGTTATTCGTAGGTTTTTTCGGTCTCTAGTATAGGTTTTATGTAGTAGAAAGTCAATTATGGTGGTGCATGTGTAATGGGAGACTATAAATAATGAAATACTAACGGGACTGCCAATTATGAAGGATTTGCTATTGGTTTCTGCTAATGCAGAAGTGTAGACCTCTCGGTAAGGTTCGATCATGCTTGTATAGGATAGTTTAGGTATGTAGGATAAACGTGAGGGTGAAATAGGATGGAAGATACATGTTTGTTAACTCTGTCAGAACGGGACTAAAATGTCCCTTTTTTCCGACAGGTCTTCCGCAGGGTACAGGTTGAATTGACCAAAAGTCTCAACTACCAAATGAGATCCATGTTGATCCAAAGCTAACTACACCAATAATTTCGAAGCTTCCTTGGCTCTTTGACTACACTTTGACTACAGTGACTTTGACTACACAGCCCAGCTTTCAGCATCATATGTTTCGTAGGCGGTTTATCATTATCTTAAGTTGCATACGGTTACGGCTCGCATTTTACATTTCAAATTGGTTTTCTAGAGGCATTTTACATTTTGCATTTCAAATTGGTTTTCAAAAGCATTTTGCACATCTCTGTGCAGAAGTGTAGACCTCTCGGTAAGGTTCGATCATGTTTGTATAAGATAGGTTAGGTATGTAGGAAAAACGTGAGGGTGAAATAGGATGGAAGATACAACGTTAACACTGCCAAAACGAGACAAAAATGTCCCTTTATTCTGTCAGTTTTCCGCAGGGTACAGGTTGAATTGACCAAAAGTCTCAACTACCAAATGAGATCCATGGTTGATCCAAAGCTAACTACACCAAGAATTTCGAAGCTTCCTTGGCTCTGTAGTGACTTTGACTACACAGCCCAGCTTTCAGCATCATATGTTTCGTAGGTGGTTTATCATTATCTTAAGTTGCATACGGTTACGGCTATTGTTGGAGTTGATGATTCATAAAGATTGAGTAAGGTCAGGTTGGTATTTTACAACTAAATACCCAATCACCCACTAAAACCTCTCCAACGTGCCAATACCTTACACACACAACACCTACAGCTACTCCGCACTTGGCAAGTCCCACCATAACTCCTTCATACACACACAAATCGTGGCGTATGCAAATTCCACTAAAAGCATATTAGTAAGCAATTACTAATCACTCTACACTCGGGGCTTTTTATTTATCGCACACAAATTTGCTGCCGAAGTTTATTTGCCATCAAATTATTTCAGTCTCAGTTCATTTTCTCCGTTCCCGTTCCACTTTCGAGTCCATTTTCCCTATTCCCATTTTAATTTCCCAAGTCCTCCCCGCCCCCCTTCGTCCTATATTGAAATGGGCTATGTTTATTGCCAGATTATTATTATCATCATTGTTATTGCTTTTTGTAATTTGCATTTACTCAGAGTTTGAGAATGAGGAAAGAGAGATGAGAATTTTATTGTTCATTAAATCATTGGATATCAAAAAATATTCCAGTGTTGTTTTAACAGACTTGGATGTAGCTTTAAATTTTACCAGCATTTACACTTTTTCCTCATGGGGCAAAGAAAAAGTCAATAAAATTGACATTTGTAGAACTGAGGAAAGGAATCAGTTTTGCCAAGTGCTCAAAAAATACCAAAAACCATATATTCACACTCCACAGCCTGCACAAAAAATATTAAAACAACCAATCCTCTCTCCTCCGTACATAAAATACGTAGTCAAACTAGATTTAATTTTCGCCTTATCCTACTAATGCGACTATGTGTAGTTGTGTCGTTAGTGCACACATGGAATTCAGCATGGATGGTAATTTTGGTTGTGAGAGAGATAGGGAACAGGAAGAGAGGAAGAGAATGTGGAAGCTCTTTTGATTTATGATGTTTGCAAATTTTATGAGAGAGTGAGAGAAGAGGAAGAGGTGTAAGCCCCGTCACTACTCAAGTCCTTTTAAGAGCATGAGGACTCTGGAATCTACTTGCACCCAGAATGTATTGCTGAAATCATGACAAGACGATCGCAATCGCAATCTCGTCTAGGCCACGAGATCCCTCCCTTTTTCCCTCTTTAATCGTAGCTCAGTCCAAAGTTCCATACGACATATCCCATACATTCGGGATTAACATAAATTTGCCACTGAATTACACACTTCCATATGGCTGTATGGTGATTCTGAATTGATTTACGACATATGGCAACACGGTCTCATGTTCCCCCCGGACCACCACGCCATGAATACCAATGACCATTTCTTCAATTGATGTAAATATAGAAAGTCCTGCTCCTTCCTTCTCATCACATAATCGTTGTTAATCATAGCATAATAGGAGTCACTAGACACAGGAAGAAGACGAATGACTAGAGTACATTGTGTGCATATCAAGATCTCCGGAGATATAAATAGTCTGAATACAATGCTGGTCGAATAATCAGCATCCTTCATTCCTTGGAACTCTTAAGTCGAGAGACGATCCAGAGAAAGAGGGCGAGGAGAGGCTTGGGTCATCCAATTCAGAACTCTTAGAAGAGTCGAGACTTCGAGAGGCGATTCAGAGAAAAATGCTGGTCGAATAATCAGCATCCTTCATTCCTTGGAACTCTTAAGTCGAGAGACGATCCAGAGAAAGAGGGCGGGGAGAGGCTTGGATCATCCAATTCAGAACTCTTAGAAGAGTCGAGACTTCGAGAGGCGATTCAGAGAAGGGGTGGGGGAAATCTTGAGTCATCCAATTCTCATCCATCATTAAAGAAACGAGGATCGTTTAGTTTGGTCTCAGACAGTTTTTTGAATGCTGCAAAATCGATGTAGACGAGAGTGTGGGATTGATAATGTTATCGTTAATGCGCCCACTTACAAGCAAGGTCGCTTCGTCTGAGTCATCCAATTCTCATCCATCATTAAAGAAACGAGGATCGTTTAGTTTGGTCTCAGACAGTTTTTTGAATGCTGCAAAATCGATGAAGACGAGAGTGTGGGATTGATAATGTTATCGAGTTATCATTAATGCGCCCACTTACAAGCAAAGTCGCTTCGTGTTGGAAGCATGTGGTAGGTCTGGAATTCGGAATACAGAAATCGTGCATCAATTGGATGTTGCAAAGTGCACCTGCTTGAAATTCTTGCAAATCCAGTTAACTTTGAACCTGTAA
>NW_007384069.1:0-4313 GCF_000475195.1 Diaphorina citri | reverse complement strand
GTCGACAGCAAGCCCTCCTGTGTTGGGGGACCTGAAACCCCGCTGGTACTGTCCGCCTAATAATATCTGGAGACCTACTGTCAAGGTAAGATCTGAAATACCAGGTCCACAATATGAACTTTTTTCTTAATTCCACCAAAATCTAACCTATTTCAGGTGAATTTTCCAATCGAGAAACTTTCAGAAACGGAAACGGTTTCGATGGTGCGCCATCTTGGATTTCCTTTGGTTTCTTAGATTCGTAGAAGCTTAACTCATCCTCTCCTATGGTTTAGTACAGGCGCTATTTCAGTTTCCTGAAGGAAACCAGAATTTTCCCGTCAAGAAAACACATCTTTTTATATGGGTTTCAGTCGGTGTCCATCGACATAGTGTAGTGTAGGTGTACCCTCGAAGCTTTTTGAATAGAGTATTTCCACGTCTGCCCTCTATTAATTTGAAATATGGCCCAACGGCCGAGACCACAACCTCAGTTTCAACTTGGTGTCAAACTAAAGTGTCAAGAAAAAGCCTTTTTTAGACTTTGGAATAAGATGAACTAATTAGAAAATATTATGGTGTAGCCCCAAGTTTAAAATACTTTTTTCTGTGACTTAAAACCAACCCATTTCAATCATGTTCATTACTGTACAGGCTATCAAGGAGTTCGAGATGATAAGTGACGGTGATCGCGTACTAGTATGTGTATCAGGTGGCAAAGATTCCCTATCTCTCCTGCATACACTACATCAATACTCGAGATGATAAGTGACGGTGATCGCGTACTAGTATGTGTATCAGGTGGCAAAGATTCCCTATCTCTCCTGTTCCTTCTCTCTTCGATTTCGGGACGATAAGACCATAGCAGTTACAGTTCCCTCTGTCAAACCTCTTAAAAAAATAATAATAATAATATTGCATATCTAGAACATATTAAAAATATTCCGCTTTCTAGATGTTAGGGTTTTGGAGATAGAGCGATCAGTGTGTGAATGATTGAATTTATCTCACTTTTATACGAGAGCAAAAAGGTTATAGTATAATCGAAAAGGTTATAGTATTGTGGTATAATGGAACAACTTAATTCTAAGCTGACAGTCTACATAAAGGACTACTTATACTGTCTTGCTACTCCTGTCGTAGGTACTCTATTAATCTCAATAAAAAAAAAAAAAAAAAAAAAAAAAAAAAAAAAAAAAGTTCGCTTATGCCTCGGGATGAACTAGCGGGATTCCTGAGCGAAGCGACGGAATCCAGCTAGTTGTGGTATAATGGAACAACTTATTCTAAGCTGACAGTCTACATAAAGCACTATACTTATACTTATACCGTCTTGCTACTACTGTCGTACTCTATAATAATCTCAATCCCTTTCCTCTCCGTACAGGAACGCCCAAAAAAAAAAAAAAAAAAAAAAAAAAAAAAAAAAAAAAGATGAGTTGGACTTGCCTAGATATCTATACCTAACTACATATTTGACATTCGGAAAGTTAGTCATAGCATAGTGGGTTCTGGATCTGTAAGTTGGTCTTTATAAAATTTCGTAGTGTGTTGAGCCTTATGACAAACATTTATGTTTCACACAGTTATTTAGTTATTTTATTATATATATATTTTTTTTTTGACACAGCTATAAAGTGTGACCTCGAGGGTAGAAAACAAATACAATTTTGTGTAGGTATAATTCAATGTTGGCACACTAATAAAGAAATACAGTAGAACCTCGATTATATCAACTCTAAAAATCGGTGTTTTTCCCTATATTTCAAGGAAATCCTACTGTATCAGAGAAACAGATCATCGAAAGTGTTCATATAATGAGACTAATGACGAAGAAAACAATATCGAAGTGTTTGTCGAAGTGTTTTTGTTAGTTTCTTAGTTTGTTTTATTTAATTTAAAAATAAAAGGGTATTTCTTCCCTATTTGTTCCACTAAATTTGGCCCTATTTTCATTGTTTTATACGGAATTTCGATTATATCAACTTTTATACAGAACCTCGATTATATCAACTACCCTTGGTCCCAATTAGTTGATATAATCGAGGTTCTACTGTATGAATAAAAATAATGCAATTTTGTTCTAGGTAAGTGATAATACAAAAGTACCATCAATAAATAAATTTTATAATACAAAAATATAAATCAGTACTTGAATAGAATTATACACTATGGCAACAAAACAAGGCAAGATAAAATAATAATAAGCCTAGTTATATTCGATTATGTGAAATTTAATTCCGTCAAACATGGCTGAACCAATGAGATTGTGAGATTTCGCTGTGTTTTCGTCCAAAGTGGAATCTCATTGATTTAGCAATGTTTGACTGAATTAAATTTCATATAATCGAATACAACTCATCTCAAAAACAGGAGGGGTACCAAAATCAGTCGTCCAACCTCTGAAAGACCTCCATCTACCAGAACATCTCATGCAGTGTAATAACTATTTTTTCCCCTTTCACACACGAAAATATCTCATTCTACACTCTCCGACAAAATTATCCGGAACCCTTAAAAATTGTTTGACAACCAAATGTCTAGTTAATTTTGTTGGAGAATGTATATTTTTGGTTACATTGTTTCGTTATTTCTACATGTTCATATTACATAATGGTTTATGTAAACAGATATCTCGGTAATCTGGTGATAATATTTGCCCTGCTCAGCAATAATCAGCAAACACTTGTGCAATTTAGAATGTAGGGCTCTAATAGGTAGTTGATACAAGAAATACTTGTGATTCAGAGTGAACTGTGAAACTCGGAAAAAAGCCCAATAGATCAGTTGCGCTTACTTGGGTCATGTTTCAAAGTCATAGAGCAGAAAAAATGAGGACCAACGGAATTTTTCTTTTTCTTCTACGACTTTTATATCTCGAGATAAATCGATTAAAAAAATGCCGGTAAATCGTGAACTTTGACGTCACGGCATATGCTCCCGTAGGCGATGACGTCACATCAAATGTCCCGAGCAAAGCTCCCTTGCAGGCAACGCATTAATGTACTTGTGCGCATACGTTTCTGCGCAGTTCTTTCTGCTCCTCGGCTAGCGCGCTTGCATACACTGGCGCTACCTAGCGGACGAAAATAGCAACTGCGTTAACTCTGACGTCACACATCTTCATTAGAACGGAAAATAAAAATTGAATTTTCGATCGTTTACAGTTATTTCTTCGGAGTTTTGACCTCAGATTTGGATTTTTCCCAACTTTTTACATAGGAATCGACCATTTATTTATAATTTTTACCCATTTGCAACTCCTCCATTGGGTCCAAGATTTATTCAGAATATTTCCTTGAGAGTAGGAAATTTTTGTCAAACAATTTCAACAAAATCGGACAAACCTCTCGAGAGATATGGTTAAACAAACAGACAGACAAACTAAATGCAAAATCCTCGAGCTAAAACTAAGAACTCGTTTCGTTAAATGAAACCCATCTCCTTTTCAATTGAATCCAGTGAAATAATTATGAAATGTTATGAAATTTTTCTACAAGAAATTCAATAAAATTGATTTTGTTTTTTAATATTTTTATTTTCCAATTTTTTTACCTAGTTCTGTAAGTTAGAATAAAAAACATTACATCACACCCAGCCTGTTATATCGTACTCCCGAGACTTCATGTAGCTCAACAATGACATGTCCGATTGGTAACCACGCTCACCGTTACTTAGCTTGAGCGTCCGTTGGGATTCTGGGTTAGAATTGTATTTATTTGCTAGTGTGATATTATTTTGTCCGAGTTTTTTTCATGGTTACCCACCTTTTCATATTGGATTATTTTTATACTAAAACATAATATACTGCATCAATGTGACGTTAAATATAAGTCGTGTTCTATTGTTCTACCGAAGATTTCAAATAACTTTGAAAGACTTTGTTTAGGATGTCTGAAATTTTATGAAGTTCTTGGGTAGAAGTGCTCACTAAGTGAGAATCCTGCCATTAAAGAAAAAAAGTTCTTGGTGTAAGTACCTAATTCTAAAAGGTGACGTTAAATATAAGTCGTGTTCTATTGTTCTACCGAAGATTTCAAATAACTTTGAAAGACTTTGTTTAGGATGTCTGAAATTTTATAAAGTTCTTGGGTACAAGTGCTCACTAAGTGAGAATCCTGCCATTAAAGAAAAAGAGTTCTTGGTGTACCTAATTCTAAAAGGAAAAAAAACTCCTTTTGACAATTCGTGAAAATTTGTGTTCATGAAATATTCGTGTCAAAAAACTGACTTAAAAAGAATTTGAAAACTTACTCAGGTAGAATAATAGAACACGACTACAGCTATGTGTTAATATTGTCGTCCCAAACACGAAGAGGCGTAAGTGCAAAAAT
>NW_007384068.1:0-4316 GCF_000475195.1 Diaphorina citri | reverse complement strand
CATGGATCACTGAAGGCAACGTTGCGCGTGGTCAGTATCCGGATGGATGAGAATCCGGATAATCGTGTGCTGCCGGCTTTCTCCGGCCCCTCTCAGGATGGGTGAGGTCAATGTGAGGAGGTGTGAACCTTGTCGCAGAATAGAGGTTAAATCGCCGTCAGTAAAGAGTTCTGGCCAACACCTGAGAGCAGCCTAAGACGCGTTTCGTTCTTATTGGAACTCATCAGTTAGACATAGCTCTCAGGTGCTGGCCAAGAATTTGGAAGTGTTATTTATACTTCAGAGATGGAAATTGTGGAGAAACGAGAACCTGTGTTTCTATAAAAGATTTTATTTTGGTGTTGAGTGTTGTTGTGAGCGCCACAGAATAAAGACCTTAGCATCAGTTATATGGTTACGTTAAACACCCAACATATAGAAAGGAAGTAAAAAGAAGAGGTTCCAAGTTCTAAGGCAATCGTAGATCAATCCGACAAGGCTGAAAACTTTTTCCAAGGAGATGTATGAAAAGTGAGTGAGTGAGTTAGAAAAAGAACTACTCTTTTCAGTGAACTACTCAGTCAGTGAGTTAGATATTAACTCCCTAGTCACTTCCGGAGGTGATTTAAGTTATGTATGTACCTATTCAAATTTGAAATATTGCAATTATTTTACCTTATATATATAAAAAAAAACGAACTCTAAAATTCACTTTGTCTAACTTTACCTTATAGCTGGAAAACCGGACATCAGAACTTCGCTTCAATATTTACCTTTAATTAGGAAATTTATTATTCAAACAACCTTGCACTGCACTTTGTTGATTTTGATGAAAGTTTTTCATTGAACAAATACCTATGTAGGTACAATGTACATGATTTTCATGAAAGTTTTTCATTGAACAAATACCTACCTATGTAGGTACAATGTACATAGATACTATTCGTAGGAAGGTACCTACCTACAATTACTTACTTGGTGTTTATTTTAGTGCTTACTTTACTTACTTTGGTATTTTTTAGCTAATTAATATCACGTAGGTACTATTTACCAGTGACGTACCGATGTACATACATAGATACTATTCGTAGGAAGGTACCTACCTAAAATTACTTACTTGGTGTTTGTTTTAGTGCTTACTTTACTTACTTTGGTATTTTTTAGCTAATTAATATCACGTAGGTACTATTTACCAGTGACGTATCCTTAATGACACTACTTATCACTTACCGAAAATAGTAAGTGATTATTCCACCTGGATTTCATTATTCTCAGATCTCAGACCCTCCGCCCCTTCTCATCACTTACCGAAAATAGTAAGTGATTATTCAACCTGGAATACCTAGATTCTAAGCCCACCAGCTGATCGGCATACTGAAACATGGGTTCAAAGCTCATATGAAGAGTCATAGGTCATAGGTATTTTCTTTCTGGAATTTCTCCTGATGTGAAGCTTATTTCCCCTCTTTTGGTGTGATAGCACCATAGGAAACCCTAGCTGGTGGCCTGGTGCGCCATCGGAATCGTTTCTTTATATTATATTAAGTAATATTCCACCACTACTATTATTGTCTACAGATCTACCTGAAATATTAGAGATTCTGAACTTGACCGCAGTTTGGATGTGTAGGGGAAATCGAATGACCGCAATTTGGATGTGTGAGGGTGATCGAATGACCGCAATTTGGATGCAACCTTTTTGTACCTGTGCTCCCTGACCGCAGGTTGGATACAGCCCTACCTTCATATTTTTAAACTTTTTCAACACAACAGCTTGCCTTCTTCTTCTTCTTCTTTTCCTTCTTCTTCTCCTCCTCCTTCTTCTTCTTCTTTTCCTTCTTCTTCTTCTTCTTCTTCTCCTCCTCCTTCTTCTTCTTCGTCTTCTTTTTCCTTTATTTGTTTTTCCACCAACAATATCAACTGATTTCTTCGCGTTTAATTATTCTCCCTTCTTACACTCCGGTTTTCCATCTATGTAAGTAAGTACCTAACGTTGAAGTTCAATGACATTGAAATTACTCGTACATCAATGTTTTAAAACTTATTTAAAAGAAAAGTAATCAAGCTTTTTAATTGTTTTCAGCTTAAAAGTAAAATATCTAAAAACTTCTTAAAAAAAAAAAGAGGTGTTGACAGAGGGAACTGTAACTGCTATGGTCTTATCGTCCCGAAATCGAAGAGAGAAGGAAGACAGGATAGGAAAAAGCCAGCCGTTCCGAGAACGAACATTATCCCATCAGGATAAAATCCACCCCGGGCGGGAATCGAACCCGCGGCCTAGCGCTCACAAGGCAGACGCACTACCAACTAAGCTAACCAGGCTGGCAAGTAGATAATTTGATTAGTTAGTTTGCTTTCTATTTGAATAGATAGCCAAGGACCTAGTACTGATCTAGTAGTAATGGAGCAGTTGCAAATGGGTAAAAATTATAAATAAATGGTCGATTCCTAGCTTTCAGAAACGGAACCAATTCCGATGGAGCATGATCTTTGATTTCCTATGGTTTATAGTGAATATAGTGCAGTTTCCAAAAGAGATTTTTTTCTTTAAGAGGTTTGACAGAGGGAACTGTAACTGCAATGGTCTTATCGTCCCGAAATCGAAGAGAGAAGGAAGACAGGATAGGAGAAACCCAGCCGTTCCGAGAACGAACATTATCCCATCAGGATAAAATCCGCCCCGGGCGGAATTTTTTGAAATCAACCCCAATCAGATTGCTTGATCCGAAGTTAATCCAAATACGCTCACTTGTGGCCTCGGCCATCAATGATCTACTAGTGTGGTTGCTTGTCCAAAGATAGTCTATTCGTACTCAATCTACAAGCATCCCCCTATTTGGGTTCTGGGGCACTCTATTCGGGTTTTGGGGCACTCTATTCGGGTTCTGGGCCGATTTCTATTTCACTTCGGGGGGGCGGCTTTTGTAGGGGGGGGCTTGGGGGGCTTAAGCCCCCCCAAAGTTATCAGGGCCTCTTACACTAGATAAAATTGGATTTCAGAATAATAATCCAAAACACCATTTTTTACTTTTATCCTATAGGAAGGAAAGTAATGTAATCGGGTCAAATTTTCGATGGTCAGTTTTTAGTGCCAAAACACGTTTTGAGGTCCCTAGAGCTTAAATCCAAAGTTTCAGCCATTGGTCCGTGTCTGTGTCTGTGTGTCCGTGTGTCTGTAAACAAAATATCTCGAGAACGGTAAGAGGTAGAGACTTGAAATTTGGTATGTAGCTGTCAAATGTGACAAGGATGCGACACGAAACTTTTGGTTAGGATCGGTGCAACGGTTGGCGGCATTTTACCGCTTTTTGGCGGTTTTTGGTGTAATTTAACAATATCTCGGGAACGGTATAAGCTAGAAACTTGAAATTTGGTATGTGGTTCACTAATGTGACAAGGATGCAACACAAAACGTTTGTTTGAGATGGTTGCTGCGCTTGGCGGTATTTTTACCGCTTTTGGACAGATTTCGACCGTTTTTTGGCGGTTTTCAGCTATAGCGACAAAACGGTTAGAGATATTGTAAAAGTTAGGGTAAAAGAACACTCAAATAAGCATCATTCAATAGGATAAGGAAAGTCGTGTGATGTTCACACCAGATTTTTTAGTTTCTGCACATGAGCATTATCCAGTTTTCGTCAAGTAAAGGTATAAGAGTTCAATTAACGGGACGCTGATTTGGTTGCAAAAACTCTCTCTCTCTCTCTCTCTCTCTCTCTCTCTCTCTCTCTCTCTTTCTTTCTTTTTTTAAAGTGGCAGGATTCTCAAGATTGAGCTCTTCCACCCAACCACTGATTTGGAGCAAATATTAACATACAACGTGTAGACTGTAGGTAGATACTCACCTCTGAGCAGTTGTTGAGAAAGAAATACTGGAGACCCACCGTAATGAACTGGATCAGAAACTTGAACATTCTGGCTTTGGACAAAATGGATATCCTATCTGTCAGTTGATAGAGGCAGATACTGAACGCGATACAATTGCAGATAATGACTGGTAGGATGATAGGGGCGAACAAAGTCTGTACCTGGAAACGTGGAAACATAATTTTTTGAAGAGAAAACTGTAACTGCTAAGGTCTTATCGTCCCGAAATCGAAGAGAGAAGGAGAGGACAGGATAGAAAAAGCCAGCCGTTCCGAGAACGAATATTCTCCGTTCAGGATTAAGTCCGCCCCGGGCGGGAATCGAACCCGCGGCTTAGCGCTTACAAGGCAGACATGCTGCCAACCAAGCTAGCTAGACTGGAAAAATAAGGTTAATCGTATTTTCCTTTTGGGAATTGAGATGATTTCCCCTCTTCTGAAGCTCATTTCCCCGCTTGGGAAAATAAGGTA
>NW_007384067.1:0-4317 GCF_000475195.1 Diaphorina citri | reverse complement strand
ACCACAAGCGTCCAATGTAGCAGTTGTTTCATCGCTACGAAATAAAAACGGCGGTGAAACACTCATCTTTTAAAAAACTCAAAAACCCTTTTTTTTATTAAGAAAACTCTACCACATTACTTAATTAAAACTCCAACCTATAACCAACTACACTATATTAATCTGGTTTACCTGGTAAATGGTAAATAGGAGGGCGTGGGTTCGATCCCGGCCAAAACATGTAATTTTATGCTCAATATAATTTTAATATTATTTGAGAATTTGAACACAATAGGTAATAGAACAGGCTACTGTTGTAGTAGAGAGACAATTTTTTTCTCCGGATGACAAAAGTGGAAGCGGGGCCTAAGTCGAAGACTAAATCAACCCATAGCAAAGGACAAAGCATGTGTAGTATAAATCGACAGAACGAAACACACAGTACCCTATAATTGAACAAAAATTGGCTCAAATTTTCACACATATGAATATGAACAATACATAAATTATATAACAAAGTAAGCAAAATATACCGTCTACATGTACAAAATACATAGGTGTACGTACCTACATATGCAAAACATACTAACATGTGTAAAAAATATAACGTATGTTATGAACAATACAACATGTTAAGAACAACATAGGTAAGTAACATATGATGATGAACGTCACCAATAGGCCAAGATTTTGCTGAGTTCATTGTTAAAAACAACACCAACAATAACACAACAACTACAACACAGAACACCTGCGATTTACAAAGATGAAAGAGAGAGGTAGGGGGGAGGGAGAGAGAGCGAGAGGAGAGGAGAGGAGGGAGGGAGAGGGCAAGTCCAAAGTTCAAGGCTAACAGCCTAACAAAGATCTGAACAGAGAGGAGAACATAGCGGGTGATTCCATAAAAACGATATTAATAGGTTTTTTTTTAAGTTTGACAGAGGGAACTATAACTGCTAAGGTCTTATCGTCCCGAAATCGAAGAGACAAGGAAGACAGGATAGGAGAAAGCCAGCCGTTCCGAGAACGAACATTATCGTTCAGGGTAAAATCCGCCCCGGGCGGGAATCTAACCCGCGGCTTAGGGCTTACAAGGCAGGCGCGCTACCAACGTAGCTAACTCGGTTGGCCCAACAAGTGAATGATTAGAGGAATAAGAACACAAGAAGAGATAAAAATCGTTGCACCGTTCTTAACCAAAAGTTCCGATTGTTAAATTACACCGAAAACCGCCAAAAAGCGGTAAAATGCCGCCAAGCGTTGCATCGGTCTTAACCAAAAGTTTCGTGTCGCATTCTCACATTTGAAAGATACATACAATTTCAACTCTCTAGCTCTTACCGTTCTCGAGATATTTTGTTTACAGACAGACACACACACGGACCAATGGCTGAAACTTTGGAGGCTCTAGGGATCACCGTATCATCTGTTTGCGCCGCCGCAGTATATGGACATTGTGAAGGACTTTGACTCTTCCAAGGCAAACACTCCCGGACTGGTCCGAATTGAAGCGGCCAAGGGCGGCAAAATGACCAGTGGTAAGTTAGGCTCTAGGGACCTCAAAACGTGTTTTGACACTAAAAACTGACCATAGAAAATTTGACCCGATTACATTACTTTCCTTCCTATAGTTTTTCTTTCTGAATCTTCGTCCGTATGTCCCGTATTTCTGCGTGAGTTCTACAGAGCACCGAACCACACCAATAGGCAGGCAAAGTTAATTTCTCTCCAGAAGTTCAATGTATTCGCGATGCTGAAGACCTAAAGTATGTTATATCATGTTATACATATGTACTATGTTGAGGTTGTTGACCTTAACGCCTTGGTAGGAGTACTTCAGCAATTCAGGAGCATTGGCCCCCTCTATAAAGAATATTATAATTTATAATCCCCCCCCCCACACACACACACACAGACACCACCTGGAATATATTGCCTGTCCTTTCTTATTGAAACACATTGTATTTCTTATTGAAGCACATTGTATTTCTTATTTAAGTATATTTCCTTTCTTATTGAAGCACAGGGTATTTCTTATTGAAGCACATTGTATTTCTTATTGAAGTATATTTCCTTTATTATTGAAGCCCATTGTATTTCTTATTGAAGTATATTTTCTTTCTTATTGAAGCACATTGTATTTCTTATTGAAGTATACTTTGTTTGAACTTTTGCCTTCTTTGGGTTTATTTAAGTGATAATTATGTCACCAAATTATGTATCCATATATTTTGATCTAGGTACCTACTTTTACTGGTTCAATTTTTTCCCTTGTCTGTCTGTTTTTTTTTTTTTTTTTTTTTTTTTTTTTCTTCTTCTTTTCTTTTCTTTTTTTTCGCTAAATCCCTTTTTTACTGCTCTCTGTCTGGATTGATCAAGTTACTTCTGTGATCTGTGAGTAGTGTGAGTTAATGAGTCATCAAGCAGACCAGAATATTGACATTGACTCACACAAGGGCACCCACACTTCAACAAAAAATGGCAACTGTTTTTCTTTACTAAAGTCAATGATTATTATGATACTGATCGTCACCTATTTATTTTAAAAGGTTGCCTGCCCTCACATGGTACGAGTGGCATGTTTTAAGGCTTTTAAACTTGATATCCTCATAGACATTATAAAATGGATGCCCTTACTGTCCAACAAGAACAACAAACTTGAAGTCAACAACAACAACAATAGCAACTCTTCAAATAAATACCCAAGCCAACCCAGATAGCTTGGTTGGTAGCGCGTCTGCCTTGCAAGCGCTAGACCGCGGGTTCATTCCCGCCCGGGGTGGATTTTATCTTGAACGGATAGTGTTCGTCCTCGGAACGCCTGGCTTTCTCCTATCCTGTCTTCCTTCTCTCTTCGATTTCGGGACGATAAGATCTTAGCAGTTCCACATCTTCAATAGAAGCCAAAAGAACAGAATACAAAAAAGATTCTCTGATTTTGTTTGTGGGTCAAATTTTCAAGTTTTGGAGCAACTTTCACTGAATCGACACTTACTTGAAATTTGCCATACTTATGAAGTTCTGGTAATAGGGACATTTATTTTAAACTTTTTCTGGGTTAAAAGTGCAGGGTATTTTATTATTTTTATTAGCATTCATTATCTACCTCAGCGGTGTAATGGTTGACGCGGATTTGTACTTAAAGAGTGCTGATATTAAATTAGAATACATTATTATAGATTACTTTTTACAAGTCAAAAATTGGGCTAGTAAAAGGCATACCTATTCAAAGTAGAGGTTGGGTGGAAGAGCCCCTTCAAGAGAATGCCTCCACTATAAATAAAACATTTTCTTCTTCTTTTTGGAAATCGCAATCCCTCCCTAAATTTCC
The DNA here is from genome assembly GCF_000475195.1 of Diaphorina citri. Lineage (NCBI taxonomy): Eukaryota > Metazoa > Arthropoda > Insecta > Hemiptera > Psyllidae > Diaphorina > Diaphorina citri. Next base: position 1,007 of record NW_007384067.1, on the reverse strand, counting down.
TAGGTAAATGGACATGTCCAAATAGATGACGAATCAATCTTTTAGCTCATAAAAACTACACAGATTAAAATGGGGATATCGAATGAAATTATACCTAACGCAGCAGTATCGGGTATCGCGTTCATCCTACACTTCACAGCGCGGAATTAGGCACTTCACCATTAGGCCTAACCTGGATAGTTTTTTTTTTACACCTAAGGCTTTGTGTAGGTTTATTTCACAAGTATACGTACTCATTTCGCAATTGAACGACTTCACTTTTGAACAGAATACAGAATTATGTACCTACAGAGAGGTATAGAAAAAGTGCGACAGTAACGATATTTTCGCCAGCCTAGTTAGCTTAGTTGGTAGTGCGTCTTTTGTCCTGATGGGATAATGTTCGTTCTCGGAACGGCTGGCTTTCTCCTACCCTGTCTTCCTTCTCTCTTCGATTTCGGGACGATAAGACCATAGCAGTTACAGTTCCCTCTGTCAAACCTCTTAAAAAAAAAAAGAAGAAGGCATCATTAATTAAAATGAAAAAATGCTCTCAATTATAGCGGCTAAAAAAAAAAAAAAAAAAAAAAAAGATATTTTCCTAATCGTATAATAGCCATTAGCCATTAACAAGAGAGGCATGTGCAATTTTATTTCTTAAAACAAATAGTATGCCTTATCTCACCAAGGAGAGTTCTCAGTTAATCCAGAGTGTAAAAAACACTGGCCTGTGTAAATCAAATGGGTGAGGTCAAAGAAACCCCTTGATAGGTACTGTATTAATGTTAACTCTCGGGTCTCTCGGTGGTAAGGTCTACCATTAATGTATTTACAGTTGAGCTGAACAGACTAGACCTCCTACTTCGACAACAAAAAAGTCTATACCTCAGCTGACATTGAACCCACGCCCTCCTGTTTACCAAGCGTCTTGACTCTTGACCACTACACCTCCTCTAAAGAGCTTAATAAAGCACTATACTATAGTTCATCCAGATCAATGTGACAGCAATGAGTCATCAACCCAAAAT
>NW_007384066.1:5659-10615 GCF_000475195.1 Diaphorina citri | reverse complement strand
TACCGTGGGGTGTGTATTCAGTCTTCTATACCCAAAGTCCTAGACAAATTGGTCTCTTCCGATCTTTCATTTGCATGTAAACAGTTCATCTCAGACCAACAGCACGGTTTTACAACCAAAAGATCCACAGTTACAAATCTCCTCTGTTACCAATATGACATATTAAGATCTTTTCAATCTGGGAACACTGTCCATTCTATCTACACTGACGTAGCCAAGGCGTTTGATAGAGTTAATACCAAGTTTCTCGTTGCTAAATTGAGATCTTATGGCATAGGAGACGCCTTTCTTCGATGGTTGGATAGTTCATTCACAGATCGTACCCAGATTGTCAAAATCGGAGACAGTAAGTCCAATTCTATTAAAGTATCCTCAGGTGTTGGTCAAGGTAGCCATTCTGGTCCCCTCTTATTTAGCCTCTTTTTTAACGACCTTCCGGATGTTATTAAATATTCAAAATTCCAAATGTTTGCTGATGACGTTAAGATATATAAATCTATATCAACAATTGAAGATTGCATATTGCTTCAAAACGATCTCGATTCATTTCATCAATGGCTTTCCTTTAACAACCTGAAGCTGACGCTCAGCAAATGTGCTGTCATGCAATTTTCAAGGTGTAAAAAACCAATTTCATTTCAGTACCATCTGAACTCCCACCCTCTCAGAAATACTGTTGAAATCAAGGACTTAGGTGTTATCGTTGATCGTAAATTATCCTTTTCTGCACACATCTCCAACATATCAATGCGCTGTCACCGTCTTCTTGGTTACATCTTCAGAACATCAAAGGGTCTCTCACCAGATGCCTTTAGACTTCTATATATATCACTAGTTCGCTCTTTGTTGGAATACGCTTGCATCGTTTGGTCACCTTGGTATCAGAATCACGAGAACATGCTGGACAGAGTTCAAAAAAGGTTCATCTCATATTCACAGTTTCGTTATCCGAATTCACCTCTTCATATTGATACTTTAAAAAATCGTCGCCTTCTGTTGGATTCTAGATTCTTACAAAAATTAATGTCTGGCAATGTAGATTGCAATCAATTGTTAAGTCTTGTATCCCTTGACTGTCATCGCAGATTAAGGAAAGGTAACACATTCTACGTGAGCTCATGTCACACCAATTACAGCTTTCACTCACCTCTTAATAGAATGGTCAGGAATGCAAATGACGGCGATTTTAATTTTAATTAAATTTAAATTTACTCTTTATTACTACACTTTATTAGGTACTTTTTACTTTCCTTTTATATTTCATTTTATATTTTTTTTTCTACTGTATTTGATTGTTGTTTGTGTTTGTTTAGTTTTAGTGTATTTTTTTCTATTGTCATTTTTGTATAAAGGGTTAGTCCCGTAAATAAATAAATAAATAAATAAATAAATAAATAAAAATGATTTTACTATTTCATTTAGTAAAGAAAAGTGAAAGTCATAAAAATTCACGCTTAACATTGAATTTCTTTTTTTCCCGTTCCAGACAGATTTACAGTGGCGCATCGTTCGAGTTCTTCAAACAACTCAATCTGCGTCTGTTCGATGTGCGAATCCTGTCCACAAAACATACAAAGCCAAAGGCTTCTGGAAAGACACAGAAATTCGAGTTGCGGAAAAAGAGGCAGGTCTGCAATGTCATTTTGTCGTATAAGGTTGAAAACAAATCCAATTTGAAGACCATATGGCTAATTAGACATCAGAATGGATCTCCACGTGTGATTTGATTTACCAGACTTTGAGCATTGTTTTTATTTAACTTCAGAGCTATCTTTTGTTACGAGTATTTTAATACAGTCGAACCTGTTTATATAAGAAGTTGATTGGATATTTATATTATGTTGAAATTTGTGCCTTCATGCTGGATCCTGTATAAAGAAATTGTTGTTAAAGTTGTAAACTTTATATAAGTATGTGGAAGGTACCTTGTTCGCCTGTATTTCTCTTCCGGTTCATCTTATTTGTATTCGCAATGATATTTTTCATAATTATTGGGACTACTTGAGTATTTTTTATGGTATATGACGTCTCGCACTTGTAATGATTGTAATTGAAGTATTGTGTACAATAGTGATCTGTATTATGTACTTATTCTTTAGTTTCTCAATAGACTATACCTAAGACTGTGATTTTGCATGCTTGTATATCATCCTTGGAAGAGTTTAGTACGTTGTGTCAAAATGTAGAAGAGGAAAACTCTGAGTCACACAATTATGTATGTAATAAGTTCATCCTTGCATGTTATCTGAACATTAGTGAGTATAATGATGATATCTTAATATTGTCCATCAGACACTCATTGTCTAGAGGTTTCTTACAGTATGTGTTGTAATGTATTGGTGAACGAAGATATCCTATGCAACTTAAAGAAGGTAAATATGTAGTTTAATGTAGCGTATTGATTGTGATGTAAGACAGTCTCATATATACTAGATGAAAGAAACGTCCGATAAAGGCTACATGAAAAACCTCCATATCTATAGAAATTGGTTATAACATTCTGTTAGACGGAGATGTTTGGTGTGATTGTAGATATGCTTAGTTTTTATCCTCACAAGATGTACGTATTCTGAGTAATTAGTCTGCATACCTTTATGGTCACTAGTTCGTTGTCAGAAAATTGAATAGCTTAATCGCTGAGACTAATTATATGAACGAATGTTGTACTCGTACTAGTAGATTTTTGTGTTAATGCTGATGAATATGCTATCAGTCTATGTGTATCCATGAGATGTTACTAGGTTCCTGTGAAGCTTGTGTTGAAGTGTTAAATCATGGTTTTCATTAGCATGTGTTGTAGTTTCTGCCTCAAGATTGTAAGTAAGGAATTGCCTTTAACTTTGATTCTGTTGTATGCACAGTGGATTGTCAGATGTTTTGACTGTAGCTCGTTCACTATCTGTCCTATTATAATTTGGCAGACTTAATAATGACATTAGGTGACATGACATGGGATCTTACGAACAATGGATCAACGTGTTATTTGTCATTGATGTCTGTTTCCTGTATGGTAGAAGTAATGATCTGGAACTTATTGACTAATTCCTAGAGTTGGACATTCTCTAAGTGCGGCAGACTAGTTAATCAGTGTTGATGTCACGGGACTGAACGTGCTTGAGGAGCTTTAATTGAAACCTACGTAGTTTGTGGACGTACTAAGTTCTTTTCCACATGTGATGTTGTGTTTGGGAGCGATTGTCTTAGGACCAATCGTGTTACTTGTACAACGTTAATGAGAGAGAACGTCATCAAGGTCTCAAACTTTTGGATATATGTGAGTCGTTTGGTTCGATAATGGACATACGTGTAGGCACGACTATAACTAGGGTGGAGATGCTTGCCAAAGGAATGAGTAGACAAGAAATTGTAGTCTGCGTTTCCGATGTCTCTGAATACGTAGGAGGCACTAGATTTATGATAGCAGAAATGCCAAGCGATGATAAAAGTATCGATTTGTCTTCATTGTAAATTGATTTGGTAATGTGGAGATAAAATCGGGAATTGGTGAAGGTAGGTAAGGCAACGGTATGAGCGGTATGATTGTAAGTGCGTAGAAATATGTGTTTGTTGTTCTTGTGTGGTTGTTGCGAATAATTGTCTTCTTATCATGTCGCTCGATAGAATGGGAGACTGTCGTTTGTTATTAGTTGTTTTTTGTTTAGTTGTCATGTAATGTAATCAAGAGAACGTATTTTATTATGTTGTGTTGGATAAAATTTTATTCTTACTCTGTTTTTTTTAATATTTACTAGTCATAGATTTTGTACTTGTTGTGAATGTGTTGGATGTGGCAATAATAGTACAGATCGGAATTCTTCTTAGCTGCCGGTAAATAGCAATATGTGACTTTAGAGTATGTTTGTTAGCCTTTGCTTACGTTATGCACAGAACTTCTAGGTTCCTGTATTTTGTTTATGTTGTGATTATTTGGACGATAAGCATCGCAGTGTGTTGGTAAGGTGTGTGTAATGGAGGTTTACTATGTGCTTGCACACAGTCTGTAACACAGTGTGGTTAAGATTCCTGTACGATGGCTGTGTAATGTGGCTGTTCATAACAGCGTTGAGTGGTGTACATTTTTTGTTAGTGGTTTATGGCTTAAACGTTACCTGTGCATAATTTGTTTCTTGTGATTGTTGGATATATGGTTTGCTGCTTTAGACGGAAATGGAGGTAATATATAGGCGTTCTTTATCGTAAATATATCTGATTGAAAATTTGTGTAATTGGTATAAATATGGCTATTAGGATATCTCGTTAAAACGTCAAACTGATGGATGCTTTTTCCATTCATTATAGAATTTGTTGGGCAGTTCTCAAGAGATCTATAAGCTGTTGTTCTATACGTTATTTTCTTTGATGTAGATATGAGTCTTCAAACTGTATTCGATTCACTAGGAGGTTGTTTTCTCATATGTACTCGGATTGTTGTGTGTCGGTATATTAAATACCTAGATCGTGAATGAATTGTGCTGTGGAATAATGGTTCAATGTGACGCTTATGCAGTTATCGACATGGACAGATTCCTCTCTCGCTTCCAACCTGAAATATTACTGTCCTATCATCTTGCATATAGGCTAGATTAGTAATGATAGGATTGTAAGCGAGGTTCTGCTTATGTCTGTCTCATAGATGTAGGATAAACGATTTGCTCTGTTTTGTATGTACTAAATATTCGGAAATGTTTGGAATCGAAACCGATTATCTTTAGTTGAATCTCAACTTTAGATGAGTGGTGTGACGATATGTGATGCCGACTAAGTAGGGTTATACATGTCATGTAATATTTTCACATATGTGTGGGACGTCGCTGGTTAGTAAGGGAGATAGTTATTTAGTATAATCTTTGAGCCCTATCTATCAGACACCTAACGAAACGACTTCGCTTAGGCACTTCATGTTCACCTGGCGATCTGACCTGTCATGCCTTCATTGTGAAAGAAAATTCATCGATA
>NW_007384066.1:0-5319 GCF_000475195.1 Diaphorina citri | reverse complement strand
GTCTGCATTCCCAGTTTTCGTGTCTGCTAAAAAATGCTGGATCTCAATTTCCTTCAACCGTTCTCTCAATTTCAACTTGGGCAATGTGTTTCCTTCTCAATCAATAAATACTTACCTATTATTAACATGAAAATAAGAGGAAAACATTTGCCAGTTGAATTTGAGAGAAGGTTGAAGGAATTGAGATCCAGCCATTTCAAGCAGACTCGAAAACTGGGAATGCAGACTTGGCCTATTTCTGATCTCACCACTTTTATAGGCCCGACATTTTTGGATAGGAACTTGGCTTTTTTTTTTCACATTTATGTTTTTGTGGGGTAAATATTATTTAGTACATTTTGTATAATTCATGGTCGGTAGAGGATTTAAGCCAAAGGCCAAGACGTTTATCGTTCACATACATCCAGAGTTTTAGAACTTGGTAGGAAATATACTTGTGGAAGGAAAAAAGGAACTTATTTGAAGGAAAATTGGGATGTACAGGATTTGGACATTTTTCTTAAAAAACTCAGATTTTTTCTTGTTGTTTTGGAAGAGGAACACTTGGTTGCCCTGGAAACATGATGTAGTAAACATCAGGCGGTCCGTTGATTGGAACCGACAAATAGGGCAGGAGTTCATCAGTACCGAACATTATTATTTTTAATTTTATTTTTATTTATTTGATTATTTTTATTATTCATAGCGTGTCGAAAACAGCTTCTCCAGAGCTCATTTACAGCTACATACTTACTTTGATTTCTGATTGTCTTCCATTTCGAACATTCTCCTGACAATATGATTTTTCTACATTCAAAACCCTGCCCTTTGCATGGCCGTTCAAGATAATTACTTTCAAGAAGAAAATATTAGACGTTATTGGGACGAACTGGGACAGTTTTTTGAAATTTTTCCTCTCAAGGGGGGAAAAAGTTCACTAAAATAAAAAAAAAAAAAAAAAAAAAAAAAAAAATCAAATTGCGCGCCGCAACAGCCATAGTGTGAACAGGTCTTAACTTTTAGAAATGAAATTGATCTTAAAAAAGAGGTAATATGAGCTGTATTTTTTTTTAATTTAAACAAATAAAAAAAAATTATTTTGTTTGTTTTATTTGGTTTTTCTATTCACTTTATTTGTGTCATAAAAAAAAATGCAAAAAGGAGCTTACGACTAAATAGTCCGCAAGAGTGTGCTAGCAAGTAAATACCTATAGCAAGTAAACTTAAAATGATTCGTTATAAAAGAAGATTAACAAGTAGATGAAAGTCACAAATGTAATTAATTTAATTGTATCTCACACAAGTGTTGACACGGCTATTCAAGTTTCAAGATCAAGCGTGCCGGCAGGCGCGCGAACGTCAAGAGTTCGAAGCGCCGCCCGGCCTATATTAAGAGCTCGTTCACACTGCGTACTATCAGATTTTTTTCTGGGCCGTTTTTTTTCTGGCCCGGTTTTTTTTCTGACACGCAATACATTTTAAATGAGAGCGTTCACACTACAGTCGTTTTCCGGAAACGGTAAAAAAAAAAACGTCCCGGTAGATTTCATGATCAGATTTTGTCTCTGGAAACTGAGTCAGAAAAAAAAACGGCCCAAAAAAAAAAAAAAAAACGTTTCTAGGTCCAGAGGCCTGTACAATCAAATGGAGAGTTCTCACTACACGGTTTTTTTTTCTGATCTGACGGGTCAGTTCAGCGATACCTAGAATACCTACGCTCTGATTTTTTGTAAAAGGTATCGTGTTTATTTCGTATTTCTTCAAATCGAAGTAGGTAATTAATTTAGTAAAATTTAGTATTTAATTTAATTAAATACTTAATTTAATTAAATACTAATAAAAAAAAAAAAATAAAAAATTAAGACTTTCAATTGTTTTAACAAGAACGTGTGATTTTAATCAACAAAACTCAAATTGGATTGGTATCGATTTATACATAATGGACAAAATTAACCAGGAACATTTTTTTTTTTTTTTTTTTCTTTTTTTTTCGTATGCCAGATTGTATTTTTTCTAAAACAAACTCATCCGAAAAGAAGAGGCGGGACAATCGAAAAATAATTGAAAAAATTCACTTTGTCCATTTTTAAAGACTAAATGCAATAAATGCTTGACTGTTTACGGATCAGAAAAAAAACGAGTCTGGAAAAACTTTGCAGTGTGAACAGAACACCAGGATCGTTTTTTTTTTTTCTGATTCCGGCAAAAAAACGTTTCCGGCGTAGTGTGAACGAGCTCCAACACGAAACAATTTCATCCTTTTTCGGCATTTTCTGCTCAACTTTTCTCGTGCCTGCTGAAAATACTGAATCTTAATTCCTTCAACTTTCTCTCAATTTCAACTTGGCTATGTCTTTCCTTCGGGTTTAAAGTTTAATTATTTATTTGAGTAGAAAAGACAGCTCTCAATTTCATCTTGACAAGTCTTTCCTTCGGGTTTCAAGTTTAATTATTTATTTGAGTAGGAAAGACGACATACCTTACCTTACCGCCGGGTTCTGACAAGCCGCGCGGGCCCAGGACCTCCAGAAAACAGCTTTTTCCACTCCCCCCTATCCTGTGCGATTTCCATCCAGTCTTGGTTTCTGTGGGGGTTACTTCTTTGGTTGTACCATCTTTTTACTCCGTACTCCGTCGATCCATCTCTTCTTCGGTCTTCCTTTCTTTCTGGCCTTATCATATTCGAGGTTTAGTGCTTTCTTGATGACGCTATCTTCTTCCGCTCTAGCTACGTGTCCTGCCCATCCCATTATCTTTGTTCTTAATATGTCTATGATTAGAGGTTGGTTGTACATTTCCCAGATTTCTCTGTTTTTTTCTTATTCTCCATACTCTTTCTTTGATTGGTCCCAAGATTCGTCTCAGGATTTTATTTTCAAAGGTTTGGAGGGATGTCTCTATTTTTTCTTTGTTACCGGCCATGCTTCGGATTCATATAGTATCACAGGTTGAATTATGGTTTTATAGATTCTCAGTTTGGAGTTCCTGGATATGTTCTTTGCTCTGAAGATTTTGTTCAATGCAAAGTAGCATCTGTTTGCATTTAGTATTCTGGTTTCCACTTCTTCTATTGAGTTATATGTGTTTAGGTTTGTTCCGAGATATTTGAAGGATTTGACGACTTTGAATTCTAAGTTATTGTTGAGTTTCACTGTGGCCGGTTGTTGCTCTTCCTTCCTTCCAACTATCATGTATTCCGTTTTTGTTTCATTATTCCCTCTTCAAGTCGTCGCAGTCAGATCTCAATGTCTCTCTCGTTTCTTCCCAATATGGCAATGTCGTCTGCATATGCTAAGAGTTGGAGACCTTCTATTCCCATGACGTTTTCAGTTGGAAAGACATAGCCAAGTTGAAATTGAGAGAAGGTTGAAGGAATTAAGATTCAGTATTTTCAGCAGGCACGAAAAAATTTGGAATGTAGAGACTTGGCCGACATTTTTGGATAGGAACTTGGCCTTTTTTCACATTTGTGTTTTGTGGGATTTTGGATGTCTATTGAATTTTCTATCTATCTATAAAAGTCTGAAGATTAGGTATCGAAGCTTTTTTTTTTAATTTTATCCCTTTTAGGTTTTAATATTTACGTTTCTAATTCCATTCCAGGTGTGGGGGTATTAGAACCTGAGGGACCTCTCTATGCAGTAGGGGGCCATGATGGATGGAGTTATTTGAACACAACTGAACGTTTTGATCCTAGATTAAGACAATGGAGTTTCATTGCACCAATGTTAAGTCCCAGAAGTACTGCAGGCGTGGCAGTTCTCAACTCCAAGTGAGTAGCCCAGTTCCAAAAGTGGACAACGGCCGGATAAACTTTTTTAGGGCAAACACGAAAACCTCATATCTTTTGAAAGAAGCAGCCGATTTTAATGGTTTTGGTCTTGAAAAAAAGCTAAAATCCAAGGAAATCTGTTGGAATATACAGGGTGTCCACCAATGTATGACCCACTCGAATTACTCCCAATCTGTTGGAGTTTTCGAAAAATAAAAAAAACCGTCTCTCTTTGATTTTTGCAAAGAACTTTTTGGCAATATTGAAATTCGCGAACAAGTTCGCGAAAACCGTGAACTTGGTACCAGCTTTGGAATTTCAAATGCGAACCCCATTTTTTTATTGTATATTATTATTCTACGTAAAATTTCATGTACAATCGACTATTCGTTCATTTTTTGCGATTCGCGGTTTCGCAAATTCCGCGAAAAATCGCGACCATCCAAATTAACTAAAATATACCTATGTGACATATCATTTCACAGTGTTTTTCCTTCATAAATCATGTGGTAACATCAGATTTAGGATTAAGACCATTTTTCGCGAATTCGCGAATCGGCAAAATGATTGAAATAAACTGTGTGACAAATCATTTTATAATGTTTTTCCTTCATGAAGTCTCTAGCTCTTACCGTTCTCGAGATATTTTGTTTACAGACAGACAGACGCACAGACAGACACACACACGGACCAATGGCTGAAACTATGGATTTAGGTCCAACATTGCTAATTACCGTGGGGTGTGTATTCAGTCTTCTATACCCAAAGTCCTAGACAAATTGGTCTCTTCCGATCTTTCATTTGTATGTAAACAGTTAATCTCAGACCAAAAGCACGGTGATGTTACCTCGTGATTTATGAGGGAAAAACATTGTGAAATGATGTGTCACACGGTACATTTCAATCACTTTGTCGATTCACGAACTTTGCAAATTTTCGCAAATTCGCGAAAAATGGTTTTAATCCTAAATCTGATTTATGGCATAGGAGACGCCTTTCTTCGATGGTTGGATAGTTCATTCACAGATCGTACCCAGATTGTCAAAATCGGAGACAGTAAGTCCTATTCTATTAAAGTATCCTCAGGTGTTGGTCAGGGTAGCCATTCTGGTCCCCTCTTATTTAGCCTCTTTTTTAACGATCTTCCGGATGTTATTAAATATTCAAAATTCCAAATGTTTGCTGATGACGTTAAGATATATAAATCTATATCAACAATTGAAAAAAAAAAATAAATAAATAAAATAAAAACTTGGTACCTACAGTAAGTAGTTTTACATTATTATTTTATTAAGAGGGATATTGGTTTGTAGGTACCTCAGCAATTTACATTGGTATTATGTTAAGGAAAAAAAAAAAAAAAAAATGAAGGTGATTAATTATGAAGGTAGGTAATTATGAAATGTTATCTGTTCACTTTTTTTGATTTGTTGTCAAACTCCAAATTGTATACATAACAATACAAATAAAGAATTATTCTATTCTATTCTTCTATATCAACAATTGAGGATTGCATATTGCTTCAAAACGATCTCGATTCATTTCATCAATGGCTTTCCTTTAACAAC
>NW_007384065.1:0-4318 GCF_000475195.1 Diaphorina citri | reverse complement strand
AGTTTGGTTTTGATATGCACGGCATGCACGGTCATGTCAATGTGACGTACGTACCTGCGTGTGGAGAGAGACAATATTGAAACAAATTTCAAGAAGATTGAAAATCTGTGTTTATGTCCATGAAACAAGAAAACCTTGAAATTCTCTTTCGTCTTAATATAGGCCGGGCGGGGCTTCAAAATCTTGACGTTCGCGCAGCTACCGACTCGCTTGATTTACAGAATGCGTTTTTTCTTCAAGCTGGTTTGAGTGGAAACGAAAAACCTCTGCCTCTCAATCAGCTTTAACTAGGGCTGACATTTGGTTTGGGCTTCAAAAATTTTACTATTATAACCAATAAAGACTCTTATTATTATTATTATTACTTACCTCAAGATCATGCTCTGCATTCTGATGGACAGAGGTTCGACGTTTACCAAGGGTCCGATGAAAATTCTCCAGGTCTCCATCTGCCTTGTACTTAGTGAGAGCGGCAGTGTGCTGTTCCCATGTGCGATACGTCTCTTCCCATGCCTGCGGATCGGATGAAAGAGAGAACACATGAAATAACTGAACTGAACCCCTCCTTAGTCGCCACAATAATAGACGATTTTGTCTAGAGTTAGACAAGGAGTAAAATCATAAAAAAGTAAGTCAAATGTTTTAAGAACACGATTATCCCAGTGGTAACGCACTGGCTTGTCATGCAAAAGGGTTAGATGCACAGCATCGACAAAAATTCGCACTTGAGAGAGGATAAGGGAAAGAACAGAAGAGGAAAGAAGAAAGTGAAAGCAGTTGATGGAATGTGGGTGAGAGAGAAAGAAGGAGAGAGGGAAATTGAGAGAGAGAGAGTGAGAGAGAAAGATAGAGAGAGAGAAGGAGAGAGAGAGAGAGAGAGAAGGAGAGAGATAGAGAGAGAGAAGGAGAGAGAGAGAGAGAGAGAAGGAGAGAGTTAGAGAGAGAGAAGGAGAGAGAGAGAGAGAGAGAAGGAGAGAGTTAGAGAGAGAGAAGGAGAGAGAGAGAGAGAGAGAAGGAGAGAGTTAGAGAGAGAGAAGGAGAGAGAGAGAGAGAGAGAAGGAGAGAGTTAGAGAGAGAGAAGGAGAGAGAGAGAGAGAGAGAAGGAGAGAGTTAGAGAGAGAGAAGGAGAGAGAGAGAGAAAGAAAGAGAGAGAGAGAGAGAGATAGAGAGTACTTCTTGATTAATGATGTGATAATGTGATATTTTAGGTGTCCTAAGAGATCAAGCTATCAGGGATGTCCTTTTGTGTTGTCAGCAAGGACCTAGGATTAGAGATTTATAGTGTTAGGGCTAGAGCAGTGGTTCTCAAACTTTTTTGCATGCCGCCCCCTTTGGGCATATTCTCATTTTTTCACGCCCCCCTTACCTTACCCAACCCCTCGGTATATTATTTTTACCTATGGGTTTTATGGAATAACAAAACGAGAATTTGAAACTTTGAGATTTTTTTATATTCAAGTAAGTAGGTTACCTATTTATAGGTTTTATGAAATAACAAAACGAACCAACCTCAGTGGCTCAAGCAGTTAGCGCGGGAGGAATTTCAGAATTGGAGGTTTATGGTTCGAATCCCTCATAAGGTGAAACAGCAGTGATAATAAGCAGGGTAGACTAATTTCTGACAAGAATTAATCAATCTTAACATAATTAAATACCTTGAAATAACAAAGCGGAAAAGCTCGAGCCCCCCTGATTTGTCTCCACGCCCTCCAGTTTGAGAACCTCTGGGCTAGAGAGAATCCTTAAGGATAATATTAGCTAGTGGCGATGGAATGTTGAATCCACTAGTTCCCAATGGATCACCAAATTCAAGTATCCGGCTATCCGGATGAGTAGTCAACCCACTCAGGTTGGGTAAGGTTAATGTGAGGAGACAGGTAGGCTACAAGCTTGTCGATCGTAGCCGAATGGAGTATAAGGCGCCTTAGCAGTTCTAAAGAATCCAATGTGGCGTTAAATCTAAATGTCTATCAAACTTGTAAATATCAACTTTTTGTGGTTTTTTTTTTTTTTTTTTTTTTAAGAGCTTTGACAGAAAGGACTGTAACTGCTAAGGGCTCATCGTCCGGAAGATAGGAGAAAGCCAGCCGTTCCGAGAGCGAACAATATCGATTCAGGATAAAATCCGCCCGCGGGCGGGAATCAAACACGTGGCCTAGCGCTTACAAGGCAAACGCGCAGTCAACCAAGCTAATTAGGCTGGTTAAATATTCCTTGGTACCCTTTATAATTATTAAAATCCAAATCATTAGGTTTTCTTCTTCCTTCTCCCTGACTTACCTGTGGTAAGTACGGTGGAAGCCTGAGCCAACTCCAGATAAACGTTGTAGTTGGGGAGCAAAATGGATATTATCATTAGGTTTTCTTCTTCCTTCTCCCTGACTTACCTGTGGTAAGTACGGTGGAAGCCTGAGCCAACTCCAGATAAACGTTGTAGTTAGGGAGCAAAATGGATATTCCCATCTCTTCAGAATTGCAGCGAATTTCTGCTTCCTCACATAGGAGACGGAAACAGGAGAGCGATACAATAATAGCCTCGATATCAATGCTCCACAGGTACATGTAGAACACGATCTGGGAAGGAAAAAATGATAACCATGAGGAGTAATTACAAAAATTTAAGTAATTACAAGAAAAGGGGCGATGATCATCAATAAACAATAGGAAAAATAACCCTTACCTGTTCAGGATAAAGTTCGCTTCGGGCGGAAATCGAACCCGCGACCCAGCGCTTTGAAGGCAAGCGTGCTATCCTAAATATCTAGGCTTTGTCAACTTTGTTTTAGAATTTTGTCAACCGTCAGCTTTATCCTACTTTTCAACATTTTGTTCGAGTCCAAGTTTATCCTACTTTTCAACACGTCAGCTTGGTTGGTAGTGCCGCTGCCTCGTAAGCGCTAGGCCGTGGGTTCGATTTTATCCTGAACTGATAATGTTCGTTCTCGAAACGGCTGACTTTTTCCTATCCTGTATTCCTTCTCTCTTCGAATTTGGGACGATAAGACCTTAGCAGATACAGTTCTTTCTTAGCATCTGACACAAAGCCATCCAGTAGATCAAACAGTTGCTCACAGCATTTCGATAGCTCTTCATTAGGACATTTCTGTAACAAGTAAAAATCCAACATGATTAATTAATGATAATTAATTAATTAAAATACAGTATTATTGAGATGAAGCCAGCCGAAAAATAACCCTTACCTGTTCAGGATAAAGTTCGCTTCGGGCGGAAATCGAACCCGCGACCCAGCGCTTTGAAGGCAAGCGTGCTATCCTGAATATCTAGGCTTTGTCAACTTTGGCTTAGAATTTTGTCAACCGTCAGCTTTATCCTACTTTTCAACATTTTGTTCGAGTCCAAGTTTGTCCTACTTTTCAACACATCAGCTTGGTTGGTAGTGCGTCTGCCTCGTAAGCGCTAGGCCGTGGATTCGATTTTATCCTGAACTAATAATGTTCGTTCTCGAAACGACTGACTTTTTCCGAGACGGAAACAGGAGAGCGATACAATAATAGCCTCGATATCAATGCTCCACAGGTACATGTAGAACACGATCTGGAGAGGAAAAAATGATAACCATGAGGAGTAATTACAAAAATTCAAGTAATTACAAGAAAAGGGGCGATGATCATTAATAAACAGTAGGAATAATTATAAAGGAATTTTCAAATGTGCTAAGCATAGGTAATCAAATTACATTGCCTACAAGGACATTTTGTATCATTCGAAAAAAAATCGTGTCGTGTGGGAACACTCTCATTTAAATTACATTGAGCCTACAGGACATTCGGGGGGGAAAAAATCGGATGAAACTCACGACAAGTGGGAACGAGCCTTAAGGCTTGAGTAAAACAGCCAACAGGGACAGTAAAAACGTCTCATAGACTGACGGCAATTCGATCTCACCTCGAGTTTCATATGCGCCTGCTTACAGATGGGCAGATGACATCCTACGTTGGCATAGTCCTTGTGATTGGTAAGGAATTGGTTTTTACAAATGAGAATCTGCCGCAGCCACTTGAGTATGTCTGTGTAGTTCTCGATCTGATGTTGAATCAACTTCTGCGATATTGCGAACAGAACTTGCGAGCTAAACGGCGGAGGGGGAAATTTATTTATTTATTACACATTTAGCAATAAGTCTGGCTGGGGGACGTTAAACAGGGAGTAGACCAGCTTAGTCTGGCTGGGGGACTTTAAACAGGGAGTATACCAGCCTGAATTTCCCTTACTTAAGAATTAGCAAAGGTTGAGTGCAAAGGGCATCCACTCGTAAAATTTGTAGCCAAAACCAAATGTCAGCCCAAAGCAATCACCC
>NW_007384064.1:3102-4319 GCF_000475195.1 Diaphorina citri | reverse complement strand
CCGCGGGCCACATGTGGCCCGTCAGACCATTTTTGTGGCCCGCAAAGCTTTTTGGGATTTGTACCAACTTACCTAAATGTAAAATGTGGCCCGCGAAGTACCTCCCAATATAGAATGTGGCCCACATACACATGGAAGTTGGAAACCCCTGACCTAGGTATTTCAATATTTTGAAGCACTTTAGGTAGCAGAAGATTGAGAACCATCTGAGCCATGGCGTACTGCTGCAAACCAAGCCCTCGGCTGCTAACCAATGATGATGAACTATAATTACTTACCTATTCGCACCTCCACTTTACCTATACTTGGTTTTAATTTACCAGTCATGTAGGTATGTGCTATACATATGTAGGTACCTACCTAACAACTAACTATCTGTTCTATTGTTTCTTTATTGTTAAAAATAAAACAATAATTGTAGGTACCTACATAATAGGTACCTATGTATCAGTATTAACTAACCATCTTTAGATCTTGTACGTACATAGGTAGGTACCTACATTGTCGTATTTGTCAGGTATATCCTAAGTGTTATTACGGGCACGATTACCTACCTTTTCCGTATTAGGTAGGTATTTTACTATTATTACCTAGTTTGTATTAAGTAGTTTACTGTCGTGATTACACAGATACTAGATACCTAATAACCAAGTCTGTGTACATTATTTTCTTAAAGCACGTAAACCTATTCATTAAGCAGTGAACATTATGGAAGATCATACACGCTGCTTTAAAGTTGGGTGCAGTTTTCTTTACAATGAAGTAGGTATCTTGGGTACCTACATAATATCCAAACATTCAGGGTGGTATCAGGTTTGTGTCTACTTATCTTATACCAGTCCTATCTCTGGTAGACAGTGGCGTAGCGTGGTCTCAGTTCAAGTGTAGGGCGTGTAGCGCTCATGCACAGGTCTACCAAGTCCCATCACAGTACATGCCATTAATATTTATGGGCACTAGAGTGAACTTTTGAGTTGTATGGCCGCCATACACGCCATACATACACGCTATGCCACTGCTGGTAGATCATCATTTTTATTCATTCATTATCCTTTACAAAAGAAATTCTTTTTTGGGGGCAGGTGAGAGACATCCCGTTAACTGCTGAAGACACAACAGGCTTTCCTGAATCGTCTTTTTGCTTGGATTTCACAACTATATCCTCAGTTCTCCTCATGAGGATGACTGCGTCCCGAAATAGCCAGCAGCTCGTGTTG
>NW_007384064.1:0-3096 GCF_000475195.1 Diaphorina citri | reverse complement strand
CTAAAATTCATTTTTGTCCTGTTTCGCAAAGACTTTCGAATTCGCAGAACAATGTTAAATAGGTCATTTGAGAGCCCAGTAGGGGCCCAATTTCCGAGTGACCTGGCGCTAGCTAGAAAACAATCGAAAGCCAATGAAAAGCTCAAATCCTCTAACATCTAACTCAATTCGATAAATGTACAGTTGTATAGAGTACATACAAATCTAACAACTACCCCTATAACCAAGCAATTATTTAAAGAACAGTAAAATTTAACGTTATCAAACGCCACATTGATATCAACCAAAGCTCACGTGTAGGGCGAGGTTACTAGAGGCAATCTCTACCACCTGACAGCGGATACGGTATAGGTATCTAATAATTTGAATGGCATCATCAAATAACTTGAATATATCTAATGACTTTCAAGTAGGCAGAAGACAATTAGTCCGAAGATATGACGAATTATCAGTGATATCATAAACAGTCCTCTAGAATCTAGATACAATGATTCAATGGTCAAAGCTGTGTACTCCTACTGCACCCATCAGATGTAGCCACAGCAGCACGTGGAGTGGGGTATATGATCCGCCAAAGACAACGCTCTTATTTTCCAGTATAGTTAGCTTGGTTGGTAGCGCGTTGGCTTTCTAAGCGCCGAGAGTTAGATGTCCGCCCGGGGCGTATTTTATCCTGAACGGACATTTTCTCGGAACGGCTGGACTTTTTGCTATGATCTAGTAAAGAAAATAAACCTCAATGGTAAGTGTCCAAACGAAGATAGTGGAAAACTAGAAACCAGGTCATGGCATGAGATAATATAATATTATGTCTAAGTGAATTCTCAGACCTAAACACCTGATATGAGTTGAACCTGCACACCGCGGATGTACTGCGTTGAATGGACCTGTGTCCGAAGATCCTAGAGGATGTTCGATCACGGCAGAGTTAAGCAACGTTATAAATGGTTGGTATGTGGACAAGTGACCTATTTACCTCCGCATTTACATTTCATACAACTTCTATGTCTTTTAAATAGGCCCTGTTTCCAGAAGGTACGGTTCGGCCGTTATTCCGGACCAAAGTTCCGCTATTTACGGATATACACGGTAAACCGTCCAGATACCAACCACGCGCAACATTGCTTAACTTCAGAGATTTGAAAACTGGTGCATACAACGCAATCCCTCTAATCACCGCTATCAGCAAAAAAATAAAAATAATGTCCTAAAAAGGGAAATTTTCATTGCAGGGGTTCTTAACCTTTTAGAATTGGCGGACCACTATTGATAAACCAAAAATCTCGCGGACCACTTGAGATTATGTATATGTATATGCAATCAATTGTACATTGTACACGCTATGTGACAATGGGTATGTATTAGAGGACCACCTGAAACCTTCTCGCGGACCACTAGTGGTCCACGGACCATAGGTTAAGAATGGCTGCTCTACAATGTGTAATCTAACAACGTGCTAAGAACAAGCTTCCTTGATTAATACACTAAGCTGAATTTAATGTTTTGATTTGGACTCGAACCATTATCTTCTGAATTTGAAGTCCACTACACTACAAAAGTTGATTGGTCATCCTGTATAGAACCATTAAATCTTGTACTCCCCGTGTCTTCCTATCACAAGGTGTCCAGTTGGGTTAAGGCTTATTAAGTGTGCACAGAATTTGTTATTGAGTAATTCAGACAGAGACAGAATAGAGTAATATAGAGCCTCTTATGGACTATAGGTAAGTACAATATCTTCCTGAAACCTGCAATTATTAACCCTCGTATACCAAAGGGCCCTCCCCTTGGAGTAGGGGTACCCATTTATTATTATTTTAAGGAGCGTTTTCAAATACCAAATTGGACAGATTAAAAAAGTCCAAAGTGTTCAACGTCACTCTATAACTGCTATGTTTTTTTCGTGAAGGGGTTTTTACCTTCTTTTTGACATTAACCTCACCCAGTGAGAGTTGGGGTCGGGAAAAGCCAGTGGCACGCGATTGCCTAGATGGTCACCCATCCGAAAACCAACCATGCACAACGTTGCTTAACTTCAGTAAACCAATGGGAACCAGTGGATTCAACCTCACCGCTGGCTTCTGAGTGGGTTTTCATCAGTGGATTCAACCTCACCGGTGGCTTCCCTTAAATGAGTGGGTAGTTTTCACCCGCCCCCCTTAGGAATGAAAGTTGCTAGCTTGGGAAATCTAGGGTTAAAGCTAGAACCATTCTCAGCATAAGCACAAATGATACACTGATAAGATAAATGACATCGTATCTACCTTCTTGTGATCGTGCTGTATTGTGCAAATTGAGATGGATTATACTTCCTGGTTTATTAAGTTTCATGAAGAACAAAAAGCTGGCATGATTTAATGAGTTTAATAGATATGTGAAAACAGAACCATCCCCTCCCTCTTCCTGTGATGAATGAAAATGAATGGATGGTATTCAGGATCTAACAAACGAGCCAGCGAGGAAACACCTATGATGAATTGATGATATTGCTGAAAAACGAGGTGCAGCGAGAGCACTACATTTATGTAACTGATAAACAACAATACCTACCTACTAAGAAGAAAAAATATCTATAATGTTTGTGAAAGAAAATAAGGAAGACCATGCAAAAGGGTCGTATCCAGGATTTTGTAAATACGGCCCTGAAGACCAAGCACATCATTTGTACCCACGAGGATGAAAAAAAAAAACCGAAAGTGACGGTCTTTGGTCTTATCAGTTCAATTCCTGCTTTCCTGATAACAAGACTTGCTATGGACATGGGGTACTCTACAGTCCATATCCCTGTACTATAGCAATAGACAATATCTAGTAAAGAAAATAAACCTCAATGGTAAGTGTCCAAACGAAGATAGTGGAAAACTAGAAACCAGGTCATGGCATGAGATAATATATTATGTCCAAGTGAATTCTCAGACGTAAACACCTGATATGAGTTCAGCCTGCACACTGCGGATGTAAGTACTGCGTTGAATGCACCTGTGTTCGAAGTTCCTAGAGGATGTCCGATCATGCTAGAGTTAAGCAACGTTGTGAATGGTTGGTATTTGGACAAGTGACCTTGTTACCTCCGCATTTACATTTCATGGAAGTTCT
>NW_007384063.1:0-4320 GCF_000475195.1 Diaphorina citri | reverse complement strand
TCCTTTTGGTCTGGTTCGGAGTACTTGAGAACTAAAACATTTTTTGCTGTGAGAGCGTGAGACAGACGGCATTTCCTTTTTTCCCTCGTAAAAAAAAACAAAAGAAAGTACCTTGCTCGAAAAAAGAAAAATCCAGAAAAAAGGGAGTGAGAAATAGAGGGAAATAAGTAGGTAGTTAAAAAATAACGCTATGAGTTGTTTTCTTGATAGAACCACGCATAGATATCTACGATCAAGCAAAGCTTTCTATTGGGATACCAGCAATTAGCAAATGATTTGAATGACTTAACTATGTAAATGTGGGGCACCAAGGACATTAATTAACTCGTTTAGATTTAGCAGCTCGAACTTTCGAGTGAAATTCGTTGTCAACTTTTTAAAGTGAATCATCAAGCTTAAGTTTGCATTTCTTACTATCCAAAGCACGAAGTACTTTGTGACATCTCATATGAGAATAGTGATGCACTTCGTGATAGCATCTTGAATTCCAAGTATGTACATCAAGTTCTTATACCTACGCAAGTATTATTTTCGTAAGTGTTTCGACGTATTCTATCTCGTTAGCAAGTAAGGTAGTAGGTCTGTAAGGTACATGGGTACTATGTTTATTTGCCTCATTTTATTTGCCTTTTATGCCAATGTTTGGGTCCAAAATGACGTCTACTTTCGCGCCTTAAAGAGCATGATGGAAATCCCAAGTTCCAAGTGTAAGTGTCAATAAAATTTACTGACGGACTGGACAAAGTTAGGGTTGCCAAAACTCAGCATACAGCACACGAATACCAAAGCCACCGAAACTCCACTTCTCAAGGTCACATGAACCCTCGAAATTTAGTCTTCAAGTCTGCACGTAAAATGTCAACATGGATCGTCAAACTAAAATGCGAAAGCGGGAAATCTTCAGTTTGCCACGAGTTTCAAGTTTCTAGCGGAGCAAATTATAAAAGTTTCCTCACGAAGAATTTGAAAGTTTGGAATGAAATTATTCTTCAGCCCCGACTTTGGGCGTGTAAAAATTTGGAAGACCACGTCTTGGAGGGAAACTTTGGTTCCATTATTTGACTGTACTATTATTATAGTACTTTACTTTCCTTTCACGCCTTCAATCTCTATTTCAACTCTTTCCTTTCTACTCCGTCTCTCCTCCCTTTTTCGTTCCATTCTTTCTCTCCCTCTCCCCCCGTATCTCTTTCACTAATCCTAGTTTTTATGTTGAGCAAAAAGAAAGGCTAAACTTCTCTCTCGCTCCGTTCCCACTTTCCCTCTCTGTTCAAACCGGAATCCCTATGTTCAGACGTGCTTCATTTCTGATGGTATTTAACACGAATTTCCGGCGTTCCCTCCTCCTCTCTCCCTTTCCTTCCCCACCCCTAGTGAAAATGCTAGTCAATATATTATTGTAACTTTAATACCCAGTTTAGTTTTCAAAAAAGTTTTCACTCCCAGCACCGTTTTTTTCTTGTGCTAATCCTCTTTTTCTTGCCTTGGAAAAACATCACTTGCAAGTGGCGTATACCTCGGCTTAGCGGGTGTAGCAGAAAATTTGACCTTAGTGGGAGTAACCCACATTCTTCTGATTAGCAGGCTAATATTTTAACCACTTTGCTACCAAAGTTTCTGCATCGTACGCGGGCATTTTTGTACCCTGTATATTACTTAGACACTGATGAAGGTAACTTATTTTTTTCTTCGGAGAAAAAGGAACTAAAAAGTGAGTACGTAAATACCTATTGTTACTTTTTTTTTTGCCTGATCATGTCCTTTGTTTTTTGTTTTCTTTTTACTTTGCCTGCAAATGACATTAGCAGCCATCAGGGTAAACTTTTCCTCTTTTTTACGTACTTTCTTTATTCTGTGCCTCTCTCAAGGACCGGAAATTTTATCCATTTTATATTTATTCTTTTTTTTTTTCGGTGGAAATTTAAATGATGGAGGCTGTTGGGAGAGGAAGAAGAGGGAAATTAAGATTCTTAGTAGAAAATTTTCCTTCGTTGAAGGAAGTTATTGGTTGGGGAGGAGGAGGATGAGGATGGTAAATTTCTGCTAAAGAAAGTGGATAAATAAAGGAAAAGAAGGCCTTGTCTGTTAAAATGAAGGGAATTCGAGTGTTCTTGAGACAATTAGAAGGGTAAAGGATCGCCGGATGTCTGAAAATTTGAAAATTAAAGACGGAATTCATCAGCCTTGAGTTTGGTGGTGTTGTGGTCAAGGTGCTCGCCTGATAAACTGGATAGTGGGGGTTCAATCCCTGCCAAGGCATGGGATATTGTTAACTTTTTCCAAGAAGTTTGAGAGAGGGAACTATATCTGCTAAGGTTTTATCGTCCCGAAATCGAAGAGAGAAGGAAGACAGGATAGGAGAAAGCAAGCGGCTCCGAGAACGAACATTATCCGTTCAGGATAAAATCTGTCGCGGGCGGGAATCGAATCCGCATTGTTAACTTTGACGCAAGTAAAGCTGGTCATATATAGACTCAAGAAGACAAACATATTTCGGTGCGACCCTTGTCACTTTGGGGTTAAATTCTGTGTTATGGGCCACTTTTTTGATCTAACAAAATTTACTATGTGACAAAGTCCCTTTCTGTTCCCCGAAACGGAAAAAAAGGGGACGTTTTTTATATCTTTCCCTATTTTATGGCGGATTTTATGCTGTGCCCTGAACGGGACGCCGGGACACCCCCTGAAATTCGGGACTGTCCCGGCCAATTCGGGACGTTTGGCAAGCCTATCTCGGATCATAGATTTTGGTATTAGAAGTTCCATCGGCTATGTACGTATACGTAAGCCCCTATGTCACTGTGACCTGGTTAGATCTATTGCTGTCTTCGGATCATAGTTAATCATAGTTTGACGGCATTAGCTTATCTTCTTCGGAACGACCCTCATTTACTTATTCTCTGATAAAAAGGAAACATCATTGGCGGATTTTATGCTGTGCCCTTTAGTTTTTAATTTAAAACGGAAAAACCAAGATAAAATGCGTCACGTTTTTTGCCCTGGAAAGCCGCAGTATATCGTTCAGTTTTTTTTTTTGCGAAAAATCTTTCGAGATCCATCATCCATATAAAAAAATCTACGTACATAATATATTATGTACATTTGTATCATATAAAAATCTCGAGATATGAGTTGGGCTGAATTCAGCTTTTCTCTCTCATTAGACTATTTGTGGTTGTACATTATCTGTCAGGTTGGTTCTTCTTCTCCACTCATCTTAAAAGTCAAAACCCACACTGTCTTGGTACTACACTCTACTGTGCCTATAGGTACAACTTTAAGCTCATTCATTATATTAGGACGGGAAAAACATTATCGACGGCCTTCATTATAATTAATCCGGGATTAAAAATGTAAACATTGATTGCCAATTAATGAAGCTATGTCTAATTAGGCGCTCAGATATATTTTTAATTTCCCAATTAAAAACGCTCAACTTCTTTTTTCTGTGTGGGTAGAGCCATAATAGAATTATCATCAAGGAAAAGAGACTTTAATTGAAATAAAATGAAATTTTAACCCACTTTTATTATATTGAATTACCTTATTATTTTTTCATCGAACCTTTGAGTTGTTTTGTGCTCAGAAGCTCAGACTGCTCAGCTTTCCAGGTTCGAAATTTGTGGAATTTGGTTGCTCCTCCCTCCCTCTCGCCCTTTTTCCCTCCCTTTCCCTTTTAGTCTTTATCTCTCTCTTTTTCTACTCCCTCTGTCCCTTCATTTAATATTATAATGTGTCTTTTTAATTAAATTCCTCATAAAGTAAGCATACGAACATAGATTTGCTTTGTGGTATGAAGAATATGTTCGTAGAAAACATAGTACTCATTTTTGGATGGGATTTGTACAATCTCTTCCTCTCCCTTACAAACAGCTTTTACCTTTCTGCTCTCTCTTCCTCCTTCTTCACTCTCTGTGTCTTTATCCGTTTTCTCTCATCATTTCATTCTGTTTCTTTATTATTCCTATTTCTTTGCAACTTGTTTTTCTTCCCGTGGATTTTCGTATACATAAGTATGAATTATGTAAGTACCTATACTTTAACCTCCTATACACACACATACGTAGGTATTCCACTTGGCTAATTATATGAACGTTTTATGTGTACATATGCAGATATTGTAGGTACGTCAAAATAAAATACTGTATATTTACTTCCAAAGGTTCAACGCACAAGGTACTATCGAAAACGTAGTCATGCGACAAGTTTCAAAAGCTTTGGCAGTCGAAATGTCGAATGTGTACTGTGTAGCTGCCTTAAATTCGTATCAGGGGGAGGTACAAAATTTGTACCTATATCTACCATATAGTATTGTATAGG
>NW_007384062.1:0-4320 GCF_000475195.1 Diaphorina citri | reverse complement strand
CCAAGGGTTTAGGTGTTGAGAGCTTGAATCAGATTGGTTTTGAACGTAATAAAAGGACAGTGGTGTACTACTCTCAGGAACCTGGTATGAGTAACCCTCGGACTTGACTATTTCTACGGCATTATGCGTGTTTTTACTGTACAATTGTCTGAGATGTTCGTCAATAATTTCGCTCTGAGTTTTAGGTTTCTGAGCGACATTTTGATAGACAACATCAGTATAACTCGGTGGAGTCCCCTGGTTTACATTTTGGTAATTTACGCTTTGTAATGGAGTTCCTAGAGTTGAGTACTGTGAATTCATTTGGTCGTTATTGTGGTTCATGTTATACCTATCTTTTTGAAGAACAGGAAGGTTCAGACTAGTATCTATAGGTTTAAATTCGGGATACTCTTTAGTGTGATGATGCGGTCGTTTCATTTTCTCTTGAGCTAATCTCAATTTTGCTTTCAATATTTGGTTTTGCTTGAGCAATGTTCGCATATGTTCCTCGTGCAATAGGTTATGTTTAAATGCTTCGTTTAAAAGTTGATTCTGTTTCATGGTGAATACTCCGAAATTTTGTTTGTTTGAAGTGTCCTCGTAATTGCTCTTATTGGTAGCATAAGAGTCCTTGATTACATTTGCCAAAAACTCTGTGTAGTTATTCATATTATTCATATTGGCCCATGAGTTGGGATTGGCATACACAGCTTCTGATTGTCCTTGGATCTGACTATTCAAAACATTATTATTAAAATTCGTATTATTGACTTTTCCCAATTCTTTTGAGTGAGGTTTAATATTTTCTTCATGGAATGGTTCTCTAGTAAATAAGCTTTCATCGGGAGAAAATTTGTTCACCGGTATTGTATTGAAGTTGGGATTTTTTACGAACTTCTCATCATGATCAGGTGCAGTTTGATTACTTTTAACTTTCTTTTCCTCGATATTTTTCATCAGATTTTCCAGGATGCGATACTCTAATTGTAACCTGTACAGTTCACTATCTTGATTACTTGGAGTAAAGACTTCATGACTTTGGGAAAATCCAACATCTGAATCTCTGAGATGGCTGAATGAAGGCCAAGGGTTTAGGTGTTGAGAGCTTGAATCAGATTGGTTTTGAACGTAATAAAAGGACAGTGGTGTACTACTCTCAGGAACCTGGTATGAGTAACTCTCGGACTTGACTATTTCTACGGCATTATGCGTGTTTTTACTGTACAACTGTCTGAGATGTTCGTCAATAATTTCGCTTTGAGTTTTAGGTTTCTGAGCGACATTTTGATAGACAACATCAGTATAACTCGGTGGAGTCCCTTGGTTTACATTTTGGTAATTTACACTTTGTAGGGGAGTTCCCAGAGTTGAGTACTGTGAATCCATTTGGTCGTTATTGTGGTTCATGTTATACTTATATTTTTGAAGAACAGGAAGGTTCAGACTAGTATCTATGGGTTTAAATTCGGGATACTCTTTAGTGTGAGACAAAACTTCAAAAGTCCTTGGTCCTTCAGAGACTAATACAGGCATGTCAAACTGGCGGCCCGCCTGGTCAAATTGTGCGGCCCGCTACGAGCCACAAGGGTATAATATTAAATAATAAAGTAATAATATTTCACAAGGAGTTTTATTCTTTTTTTTTTATTACATTAATTTTTGAAACAAAATGAAGTTAAAAAGTACTTCTTGGTAAACGTATATCTATCTAATAAAATAATATCTACTTTACCTACTTACATTTTGAGTTTGACATGCCTGGACTAATATCAACCAAGCGGGACAGTCAAGAGCGAGTAATGTGAAGTTCTTCGAAATATCCCCAAGAGGACTCTCTATTGTTCTGCGAAACTATAACTGCTAATATAGTGCTATAAGCATAAGCTATTCAATCTCAAATTTCCCGTCTCTGAAAGTCGCGATGGTTTCAGTTGCTCTTTTAGAACAGGATATGGCTGCTCCACCTCCACGGGTACAGGGTTTTCTACGTACAAGTTGTAAGGCTTCTTGACGAATTTGGTCACGGGATAAGGTTCAGGAATTTCAACTCGTACAGGATAAGGGACAATTTTTTCCACAGGAACTCCGTAGGGTTCAGAGATATGATAAGGAACTGGATTGTCATAAGGAATTTTCACAAAATAAGGAACTTTCTTTTCTACTACGACATTATAGGGTACTGGAACTGCTTTTATTTTGGTTCTGGTACCTGACTCAATAAGATCCGAATAGACAATTGGCGTATTTGAACCCTTCAGATAAGAAGGGTCGTGTGTTATGGAACTGGAATATGAGAATGGTTTTGATTTTCCCGACACTAATACTGGACCATGCTCTGACTTATAATACACACCAAGTTTAGGATCATACTTCAAAGTTGGATAAGATGATGGACTTATCTTTACACGCCCCTTTTTACCACCCAACCCTTTTAGGAACGGAAACACATGCTTTAGTTTATCACTTATCATTTGAAGTGCAGTTTTCTTCTTCCCCACTTTGTCATTTTTGCCATATAAGTTGCTGCTACCTAAAGTGAAAAATTTGTCATTCATACCTCTCTCTTTGTGAACGTGTGTGAAATCAGTTGGTTCGTCATTTTCCCAAACTTCATCCGAAGGAGGTGTAACAAAGATGGGACTTTCTGAGGTTTCACTGCTACCTAAAGTGAAAAATTTGTCATTCATACCTCTCTCTTTGTGAACGTGTGTGAAATCAGTTGGTTCGTCATTTTCCCAAACTTCATCCGAAGGAGGTGTAACAAAGATGGGACTTTCTGAGGTTTCATTGCAGGAGTTTTCTTCAAAATCAAATACATTCGAGTCTTGTCTTCTATTGTCATCTGTTACCAACGTTTTATGTCTCACTGTACAGTTTCTGCCGAAATCTTTAATTTTAGCATCATTATTTTCGTCAATTGACTCTTTGGTCACCGCTTCAGGACTTTGGGAGTTTACGATTTATGTCTCACTGTACAGTTTCTGCCGAAATCTTTAATTTTAGTATCATTATTTTTGTCAATTGACTCTTTGGTCACCGCTTCAGGACTTTGGGAGTTTACGGATACATTTTCTGAATACCTGGGATTCCATTCGTTAATGATTTTATATTTCATCAAAGGGATTAAACTGGATTGCGATTTGTACGGTGAGCTACTAATATTTAAATTATCAATGATATGGAATCTCATCTTATCCACCCCTCCCTTGTACAAACTTCTCTGTTCACTATGCATACGACGGAGATTTCTCCTCAGATTGTTAGCATTGTTGAGTAATCCCATTTTACGCTTCACTAAGTTCTTTCGTTTGCTATTGATTAGCCGATGAACATCCAAGTCAAACTTGATTTTTCTAGTGTCACGTGTGCTGTTTGCTTTCCCCAAATTCAGCTCAGTAGTCATCTGTGTAGCTGTTTCATTAGATGTATCGTCATTATATTCAAACGCATCCACAGTCTCATCTGTCACTGGGACTGAATTCATGTACACAATACCCGTAGCCGATACATTGCTTTCGACGGCAGAATACGTTGTCAGATTTTCCACCGTTCCTGTTTCCTCTTCTGTGCCATTCTTATATTCCGTCAGAGCATTGATACTCTCATACAGATTACCTGATACGGTGAGTACACAAAACTTAATTAGTGAAACTAAAAATAAGGACCTGAACAGATTCATCATGGATCAACGAAAGTTATGCAATACACTCCAAAAATAATTTTTCTCTCGAGAGTAATATGATAAAAAATCTTAAATGGTAACTTACATTGTTTACATTACAATTCAGAACACATTGACCTACAACATCAATATTACTTCCACAATAGGAGGTCAATTTCACTTTAGCAGGCTTAATACAGCTTCTCTGATAAAAAATCTTAAATGGTAACTTACATTGTTTACATTACAATTCAGAACACATTGACCTACAACATCAATATTACTTCCACAATATGAGGTCAATTTCACTTTAGCAGGCTTAATACAGCTTCTTGGCAACTTCAACTCCTTGAATTGACTCATGGACATCAAATTACATTGAGCACCAGTATCCAACATCATTGGAATAATTTGGTCATTGATAGTCACCATGGTACTCCACGTATCAGAATTTCCACCGTAATCAACAGAATCAATTGACTCATGGACATCAAATTACATTGAGCACCAGTATCCAACATCATTGGAATAATTTGGTCATTGATAGTCACCATGGTACTCCACGAATCAGAATTTCCACCGTAATCAACAGAATCAACGGAACCAACATAGAATTCCTCAACCTCAACAGATTGGTTGCTTGGTGAATCCACATCTACTTGGTTAATAGATCTGCC
>NW_007384061.1:0-4321 GCF_000475195.1 Diaphorina citri | reverse complement strand
TTTTCTTCAACCTTACCTATAGTTATGGCTTAATCAAATAGGTTTTCCTGTGTACGAAATCTATTTATAACCTACATAGCAACCTATACACTGAGAAAAAAAAATGGTGACAGGGTGCCACAAGTTTAGGGTGGAAGAACTCTATTATTGGGTTTCTTCCCCTGATTTAGGCTGTTGGAATGCTATATTTTAGTGTCGAGCTTCCCGATATAGAGTTCAATATTAGAGTGCCGGAACCCAGTCACCCGATTGGGCTGCCGGCACCCTGGTTTTTTCTCAGTGTACAAGTCCAATTAATGAAAGAAGTTAGTTTGAATTCAAATATTTTCAATTTGAGTTTGTATATCGGAATCTTTGGACCAATTTTAACCCATATATGCCCACTAATTTTTTGGTCGAAATATTCCGAATAAGTTACGACTTCTTTACCTGACTGACTTCTTTACCTCTTTTTTCCCCTTGCATCTCCTTCATTTTGATATAAAACGGACTACTTACTACAACATCGGACTGCCAAAAGTTATCGAAAAAAATATTGACCAGCTGTAGTTTGGAGGTAGGGAGATGGCCGAGTAAGGAGTAGTGTACGTCATCTAGGCTCGGTGCCATATTTGAGTTCGGTTTACATTTAATCACTTCTTCCATAGAGAAGGAGCTGTTTCTTTCGGTGTTTCTACCACAGGCGCGAGTGTCCTCAATGTCTTCGGGTTCACCGTTGAAGGCGTGGTTTTCTTGCACTGACGGAGTCATCTTCTTCTTGGCAGATCTCCAAGAATCTCCCATTATAACAGACCGGTGAAGAGCCTGTTCACACTTGTCGTGAATTTCATCCGATTTTTTCCCCGAATGTCCTGTAGCCAATGTAGTGTTCACACTACACACGACACGATTTTTTTCCCCGAATGACACAAAATGTCCTTGTAGGTAATGTAATTTAAACGTTCACACTACACACGACACATTTTTTTTTTCCGAACGACACAAAATGTCCTTGTAGGTGTCCTCAATGTCTTCGGGTTCACCGTTGAAGGCGTGGTTTTCTTGCACTGACGGAGTCATCTTCTTCTTGGTAGATCTCCAAGAATCTCCCATTATAACAGACCGGTGAAGAGCCTGTTCACACTTGTCGTGAGTTTCATCCGATTTTTTTTCCCCCGAATGTCCTGTAGCCAATGTAGTGTTCACACTACACACGACACGATTTTTTTCCCCGAACGACACAAAATGTCCTTGTGGTTAATGTAATTAAATAGTGTTTACACTACACACGACACTTTTTTCCCCGAATGACACAAAATGTCCTTGTAGGTAATGTAATTTAAACGTTCACACTACACACGACACGATTTTTTCCGAACGACACAAAATGTCCTTGTAGGCAATATAATTTGAGAGTGTTCACTCTACACACGACACGATTTTTTCTCCGAACGGCACAAAATGTCCTTGTAGGCAATATAATTTGAGAGTTTTCACACTACACACGACACGATTTTTTCCGAACGACACCACTTTCGCCTCCTGTTGCTGGTTCTTCAAAGGATCATCGTCCTCCAAAACTATGTCCCCATCACACATGTTGAGAACCACTCACTTCACATGATATATGTCACAATTCAGTACTAGAGGGTACCATTCACAATACAATATTAGGGGGTGTAAGGAGAATATTCAATCAAACCGGCCGAGTAAGGTGGTAATACCTAGTCTCTACGTAAGGTTTTTTTTACTTTCTATAGGTATCCGTTTTTGTTTTTCTTAAAAATGTTATTTGCGATTTATTGCCAATCAAATATAATTATAAGGCCTTGTTTAGGCTGCAAGAGGAAGGGAACTTTTCAGTCCTGTGCTGGCAGTATCAGTATAAACAAGGTATATGTTAGCCTACCGATAAGTATGGGAAACCTATACAAGGTAATGTGATAATGAGAAAGAGTTGAAATCGGTCCAAATTTGAAAAATTGGTAAACGACTGAAAAAATCCGTTTTACGGTCCCCTGAATGAGAAAAAAGTTATTTTTCAAAAATTAATTTATAACCAAAAGTTCACTTTGTCGCCCAACTCGCGATAAAATTCATCGAACCTTCCCGTGTAAAATACAATCGACAAACTGTCAACGTCTTTCATGACTTGGACAATAACAGCCCTTTGTTTCCGAGCGATGTACCAATGTGAGATAAAGGCAGAAGGAAATAAAAATACATGCCCTTATCACGTAAGCAAGCAGCAAGCATACCAATTTTTTCGGTAGAAATTTCGATATTGCTAAGCAAGATACGAGTTTACCAAGAACCAAGTTTCAGCCAAGCGGTCAGAAGTGGCTCAAAAAGTTGGGTACAAGATTTGACTCTTACCATCAGAGATGGGGTTAAAAGCATTCTTCTGTTCTTCTCCATCACAAGCTTCTTGTCTCCCTCTCTCTCCTCCTTTTCCTTCTTATTCTCCATCTCCTCCTCCTCCCTTTCCCTTCCTCCTAGTCCTCGTCCTCTCCCTCTTCCTCCTCCTCCCTCTTCTTCTTTTTCTTCTTCTCTTCCTTCACCTTCCTATCTCCCCTTCTTCTTCCTCCTCCTCTTCCTACTCCTCCTCCTCCTCCTCCTTCTTTTTCTTCTTCTTCTCTTCCTTCACCTTCCTATCTCCCCTTCTTCCTCCTCCTCCTCCTCCTCCTCCTCCTCCTTCTTCTTCTTCTTCTTTTTCTTCTTCTTCTCTTCCTTCACCTTCCTATCTCCCTTCTCCTCCTCCTTCTTCTTCTTCTTCTTCTCTTCCTTCACCTTCCTATCTCCCCTTCTTTCCTCCTCCTTCTCCTTCTTCTTCTCTTCCTTCACCTTCCTATCTCCCCTTCTTTCCTCCTCCTTCTCCTTCTTCTTCTCTTCCTTCACCTTCCGATCTCCCCTTCTTTCCTCCTCCTTCTCCTTCTTCTTCTCTTCCTTCACCTTCCTATCTCCCCTTCCTCCTCCTAATCCTTCTTCTTCTTCTCTTCCTTCACCTTCCTATCTCCCCTTCTTTCCTCCTCCTTCTTCTCCTTCTTCTTCTTCTCTTTTTTCTTCTTCTTTTTCTCTTCCTTCACCTTCCTATCTCCCCTTCTTCCTCCTTCTCCTCCTCCTTCTTCTTCTTCTTCTTCTTCTCTTCCTTCACCTTTCTATCTACCCTTCTTCCTCCTTCTTCTTCTTCTTCACCTCCCTAACTATTCTTCTGCTTCTGCCTATCTCTTCCTCCTCCTTCTCCACCCCTTTATTCTTCCTCTTCATTTCCTCCTCCTCCCTTTCCTGCGATTTCCTGGCCGGAGGTTTTTCCATCACCGTTTTATTGCGGAAGCAAATTGATTGCCACAGCATTATTATTATTTTTACGACTTTTTATTATTTCCACATTGCGGAGGTAACATCAGGTCGCTTATAACTCGTTCGGGGATTAGACAGTCTTCAATATTGTTCGCTAAATTCCCTTTAGGAAATTAGGAATGATGTCTAGCTAGGCAGTCTAGGCACCTTTTTTTCAAGAAAAATAATTTTACTTACTTACTTACTTACTTTCCATGTCCGGACCATCAAAATGCCAATCAAAAGATATTTTCCCAAGGGGATGCCATTATCGTTGCTTCTTCATTTGCTAACCACATATCTTTGGTGTTGCATGTTATTGGTAGATCCCAGGTTTACTACTCGTATCATCCAAATATATTTACTATCATCCAAATTTCCAAATATATTTACTATCATCCAAACAGGTACCTCTAGATTTCTAGAAAAATCCTCCTGAACAATCCAGAACCTCAAACAATAACCGCACTATCATTTTATTGATAAACCTCACTTCGTCATGAGGACCATACTAAGAACAACTGATAAACCACTGTCAGACCCAGGTCTGTGGAACGGTCCGAGCGTGAATGGCGAACATACCTACATATTATACATTGATTATTCTGGCTACAAACTGTCAATCTAGAACATCTTCTACATTGGCTATCAGTAAGACATCCACCTGTACCGTCATCATAGTTGATACTAGCCAAAACTAACCAACCTCAGTGGTGTAGTGGTTAGCACGGTGAACTTTGTATGTGGAGGTTAGTGGTTCGAGACCAAGTCAAGTCAGAAAATTTATGTATTAAGTAAGTAATGTATTAAGAGTTGAACGACATTTGTGACAAGAATTTATGCTGGCGCAGTAAAAATTCCTCTTTTAATTTCCAAAACCAAACGTGCTGTATTTATGTGGCCTGGTCTACAGTCTCATGTTGATCAGGTCTGCAGTCTACAGTGACACTGAACTAAGAATAACATCAAAGGGTTAGGTGGTAGAGAACGCCCCAAGATCACC
>NW_007384060.1:3691-4243 GCF_000475195.1 Diaphorina citri | reverse complement strand
TGTGGTTCTCGAGATAGAGCGATCAGTGTGTGAATATGAAATGTGAATGAGTGAATGGATCTTGTTTTTATAATATAAAAAGAAGATTTGGTAGGTAGAAATACCAACCTCTGTACCACAGTAGATAGGTAGGTAGCTATGAAAAACACTTGGTTAGTTTTGGAGCCCTTTAGGAATGAGGTACACTCCTAATGGTTCAATTTAGGTAGGTACTGTACTACTAAAATCAGAAGAATCTCTCTTTCCCAGCCACCCTGTCGATGCATTAAAAAGTATCAAGTGCTCAGTTTTAAGTACCTACCTATAAAGTAGGTACACAAAACTTGAGAAATCTCTGCCAGCCCAAAGTAAAGAGTTAAAATAAACACGAGAAAGCGCGGCGATGGAAGGAGGAGAAAAAATAACTTTAAATATAAAAAAGTTGAGAAAGTAAAACAAATAGAAGAAATTTATACATTTTGACAAAACGAACGAGAGAAAAGAGAGGAAGGGGGAAGAAGAGCTAAAGAGGAGGAGGAGGAGGAGGAGGAGGAGGAGGAGGAGGAGGGGGAG
>NW_007384060.1:0-3679 GCF_000475195.1 Diaphorina citri | reverse complement strand
CTACAACTTTAAGGCTATACATAAATATTTGCGTGTCCCACGCAAAATCCTTAATAGAATAAATCTAAAATAAATCTTTCAGGAGACTAAGTAAAGAGATGGATGATGAGAACAAAAGCACAGGAGACAGGAGAACTGACTTTCACTAAAAAAAAAAAAAAGTTTCGATTTTCGAGCTCTTTGTTGCCCTCGTTATATAATTATTATAAGGTAGGAGGTGACACTTTGCGCCTTCTTTTCTTCCGAACATTTTTATTTTTGCTTGTTAATTTAATTAACTCAATTCCACTTTCAATCCAAAAGACGAGCATGTTACTTAAATACAAAATACAGAAAGTAAGCAAGCATTGACAGAATACTGTACTATCATGTAAGATCCCTCAAATGGATTAAAGTAAACTAAATTCTTTAGTTAAGTAGTTTACAAGAAGTAACGCGATCAATCCAATCAAACGCGAAAGTAAATCGCGAAGCCAACCAAGGGAAGAGCAGGAACATTCTAAGTTACGTAAGTACAGAAGATAAGGAAGTAGCAGATCAAACAGAAAGTAGCCAAAGCAACAAACAAGAAGTAAGTAAGTAAACAAACAGTAAGTAAGCAGCAAACAGACAAGTAAGCAGCAACGAAGAAAGTAAGAAAGCAAGCAAACGTAAGATAGTAAGCAGCGACGACAAACGAAGAAACGTCACAGCAAGCAAGGCAACAGATAAGTAAGTACATGTAGAGACATCTTGCCATTAAGCCGATCCTTTAACAAACAATACATCGACCAGTTTACAACTGTTCCTTACACTTGTAAATAAAAGGAATTGAGATTTATCCCCGGGTAAGCATTGGTTTGTACTATATTCTGGAACATAATCTGACGGCCCTCATTACCAATATTCCGCTAGAAAAGTTAAGAGTAAGACCGTCATATTTAAGTCATATTTTGTTCCCTAATAAAACATAAAATTATAAGTATACAATTAAGTATAAGATAAAACGTCTCTGGTGGTGTGGTAAAGTACGATGTAAGTTCTCTTTAGGGATCTGAAAGTGTTAGAGGGTGTCTTCCATCGCAAGCGCAGGTAATGCTTTCCTGAGAATACTGGAGTTCTCAGGTAGTTATCACTTCCACTTCCATAAAAATACATCAACATTGGAGAACATACATAATGGGATTAATTCTTATAGAAAAAAATTTTTCTTTTGTTTTTGTTTTCTCAGAAACTGGTCCCCCTTTGACATTGACGTATACCAGAATAGCAGGGCTATTAGCGTTCTACTGCTCCTTCTGTCCTATGCCCCTCTTTTCGGTCGCCAACCTCTTGACTTGTATCATAGGGCTCGTTCTACACTTTATAGACATAAGAGGCGAGAGCCAAAACTATACTATTACAGATTAGTCTAGTTCCCTGACTAAGAACCCTAGTTAAGTTAAACATCTTTGGTAAATGACTTCCTTTTAAACAATTCTGTTTAAGACAAAGCCTCATGCCGACCGAAAGCGGACAGAACAGAGGAGAGCTCGACAGCCATGCTGTTCCTTGGAATTCGTACAATACGATATCAAAACCCATGTTCTTCAAAAATCATCGATAAAGGAAACACAATCAATGCCCATATCCATATCTTCATCCATTACTCAAGAGTCTATTATAATAATTAATTAGTAGAGTGAAAGGCTCACGTGGACTGAAAGCATTTGTGTGTTAATAATAACATTAATTAAAAGTTTTATTAGAAAACTAAAGAAAAACCCACGCTGTGAGCAGAGAAAAGGAGGCATTAGGATTCTTAATGTTTCAAGATAAAAGCAATTTTTTCATAATTTTTTCGCCATTTTAAAATATTAATTTTCGAGGGAAAAAGAAAGGATGATGAATTAAAATTAAAAGTGTTTGATGTTTCTGATTTTGTAATGAAATAACTTTCCACCTGAGCAGTTCACTGAATGACTGCAAAATCCGATTATTATTATTTTTTTTTTTTTTTTTTTTTTTTTTTCATGGATCAAGTTTCGTGATACCTACCAAGGATTATCTATTTTCTATTTTTCATGTGTTTTAAAGTGCGATACGTGGACAGCTAAGATTTATTTTCCTTCCAAATAAAAATGGTTGATATAAAAAAGTAGGCCCCAAAAAACAAACCTTGTTCAATCCGATAGCCATAGAAAATACTTGAAGTTTTCTACCTTGCTAGCATCAGCAATTGAAACCCTTTTGATTCCCATAAGCAAAACCACAGTTCAAACCCTTAAACTAACTTAAAAAGCGAGAAGAAACGAAAAAAAAAGCATAGAATTGTTATTAGAATAATAGGGGGGGTCTTTATTTATACATTACATAAAAAAGGAAAGAAGATAACAAAAAATTGTCTCGCACACACTCCAAACTGAATCTTAACGGTAAGATTTCTGGTATCTGGCTCTGGCACCTGGACCACCGAATTTCTTGGGCTCACAGCGACGAGGATCAGCTACCAGGAGGGTTCGGTCATATTGGATCAGGATGTCTTTGATTTCCTTTTTGGAGGACTCGTCAACGTCTGAGGAAAAAAAGAAACAGGAGATGTTAGATGCCATTTTGACAATGAGTGGTCTTTTTTTTTCATGGATGAGCAAATTTGCCTGCCTTGTAATTGCCAGTAAGTTTGATTCATACATATTGTTTTTCTTGCTTCTGTAATACGAAATTACTTTTGACAATGGTATTACATAGATTTCCAACTTTTGTGCTGTATGGGTTAGAGACTATATTTATCTACTATTTCGTTCGCGTACCTAGGTACCTACAAACATGTAAAATTCAATTATTTATCTATCAACAAAGGAAAGTTCAAAAGAAATCCTCTTCTTCTTCTTCAAACTTAAAGTTTGACAGAAAGAGGTACCTATACCAGAGGAGGTTTCATCGTCCCGAAATCGAATATAGTAGGACGACAGGATAGGAGAAAGTCAGCCGTTCCGAGAACGAATCTAATGATCCTAGGATAAACTTCGCCCCGGGCGGACATCAAAGAATAGCAAGTATATTTTTACTTATTTTCTATCAATTTATAATATAAATTTTAGTGTACCTTGTCCTTGTACCTACTAGAAAACACTCGTCCTTCTTTGAGAGACATTCAAAAGTTCTGGTTGTCTTTCTTCTTCCCTTGAGTCCTTTTTTTTTAATAAAAATAAAGCCACTTACATCCTGGACAAACCAGGTATAATGCAAAGGAAGGGATGTAGATGCTTTTTTTTTTTTTTTTTTTTTGAAATGATACATCAAGGAACTCTTATTGAGATGTAAGAAGGTATGATGGGTATGGTAAGTAACTTTATAGCTACTTAGGTAAGGACCTGTATTTGAAGTTTGAAGTCAAAAGTAGGTATTTTTTCCCAAGGTTTCTTCCATCAAAGCTGATGACTTTGATTACTTTGTCACAGCATCAGGGCCGTAGGTATTTTACGCTGAGTGGACTCTCTCTCTCTCTCTCTCTCTCTCTCTCTCTCTCTCTCTCTCTCTCTCTCTCTCTCTCTCATCCATATAGATACAAGTGCTTGTAATCTTTTCACTGCCCACTGAATATTCAGAAAATCTCTGAACCAAAAAGAAAAGCGACAGAGAAAACGAGGGAGACTACAGATACGACAAAAAATATGAAACGTGTCCTTCAAAAAAAAAAAAAAAAAAAAAAAAAAAAAAA
>NW_007384059.1:2290-4323 GCF_000475195.1 Diaphorina citri | reverse complement strand
GAAGAAAATCGCCTGCTTGCAGCAGAAAATAAGACTGTTGAAGGAACAACATGGACAAGTGGCAGAAGAGATTGGAGAACTGGAAAAAGTATTGCGCGATGCTGATATTGATGAATATAGGGGTATGATGTTTAAGAAGTTGATTGAGAGAGAACCTGTGACTCAGAAAAGCAGACTGCAGGTATGTTGTAGCAGCTTTAGACCAGCCACTCACTATCAGGTAGACCTGACAGGCACACCTGATCAGGTCCGCTTGATACCTGATGAGCACACACTAGTGGGGCAGCCCCACTATTCTCCATGCTAATTCACATACCAAAAGAGTTTTTTACCCTCTATCAACTAGCTAGTAACAACAAGCTATTCTAATAGCCAGATTATTTATGAAACCAAGGAAAAAAATGTGAATTGGCAAAATTAGCATTTGACACTTTTTCGAGTTTTTCTTTCTGTGAAAAAAAGTCTCAAGAATTGGAACTGAAATACCTAATCAACAAAAATCACCTTGAAAAAAAAAAATCCTAATAGTAAAAACAATGATAAACAGCATTGACCTGATCAAATGGGTAGAAAAAGACCTCCTCGCCAAATTCACAGCAAGAAACAGGAAGAAGCCCAAACCCAGCAAATGCGGACCAAGCTGGGAGAAAAAACAGCAAACCTTGCATGAAAACCAGAAGAAAATCGCCTGCTTGCAGCAGAAAATAAGACTGTTGAAGGAACAACATGGACAAGTGGCAGAAGAGATTGGAGATCTGGAAAAAGTATTGCGCGATGCTGATATTGATGCATATAGGGGTATGATGTTTAAGAAGTTGATTGAGAGAGAACCTGTGACTCAGAAAAGCAGACTGGAGGTATGTTGTAGCAGCTTTAGGCCAGCCACTCACTATCAGGTAGACCTGACAGGCACACCTGATCAGGTCCGCCTGATACCTGATGAGCACACACACTAGTGGGTAGTGGGGCAGCCCCACTATTCTCCAAGCTAACTAGAGGTGTATTTTATTATGTGAAACAAAACTGGATCAAATATGGCTGAACCAATGAGATTGTGAGATTTTGCTGTGTTTATGTCCAAAGTGGAATCTCATTGGTTCAGCCATATTTTATTTCACATAATAAATTACAACTCAGGCTGTCCCATAATGTTTTCTTTTCACAGGAAGCGATTGACTATATTAAGAAGTTGATTGAGAGAGAACCTGTGACTCAGAAAAGCAGACTGGAGGTATGTTGTAGCAGCTTTAGGCCAGCCACTCACTATCAATCAGGTAGACCTGACAGGCAAACCTGATCAGGTCCGCCTGATACCTGATGAGCACACACACTAGTGGGGCAGCCCCACTATTCTCCAAGCTAACTAGAGCTAGAGGTGTATTTTATTATGCGAAACAAAACTGGATCAAACATGGCTGAACCAATGAGATTGTGAGATTTTGCTGTGTTTACGTCCAAAGCTTCACATGCTTCATAGTCGAAAAAGCACTTTCGCACATGTATGATGTAATCTTAATGCCTCGTTTATATTCAGCCCTCTCTCCTGCTATACTCGTCCTGCCGTATTTACTTCTCTCTTTACTGCTTGAGAAGTGAAGGCAGAAGTTGTGTGTTTATATATTCAGCTCACTTCCCTTCCTAAACTACTTCTCCAAGCTGCCCTGGTCACGTAAAACTTTTAAAATCGTACAAAACACACAACGCAAATGATTCGAAGCTGAATATGTAAACGTCTTCCTGCCCCTTCACTTCTCCTCGTCATGCCGGTCCTTTGACTCGTGCACAAAAAACCGACAATAAGGGGAGCACAGGGCAGGAGCAGTGGCAGTAGAAGTGGCGAGGCGAGTGAGGTGTTTACATTCTTGTCATGCCCAATTCCCTGCCCACTTTCCTGCTCATTGCCACAGAAGTGAGCTGAATGTAAATGAGGCATTAGAGTGGGCTTTTTGTGTATGGAGTTAAGCTGAAGAGGACTTTCCGATAGTGTCCCATAATGAGAAAGATAACAGATAACCAATAGCCTATTGCCTCAT
>NW_007384059.1:0-918 GCF_000475195.1 Diaphorina citri | reverse complement strand
GTTGCGGTTAAAAAGAGCCCAATTACGCCTTCTCGACTAAAAAAAATAAGTCGACTACATGTTCTAAAAATGGCGGGAGAGATTTTAAAGTCCAAATGTCAATTCACAATTTATTTAATGCATAGTAAAACCCAACCGTGACAACACCACAGTTTTTTAGTGTTTTCAGGTGACTTAAAGTGATGCACCTACTCTATCGTAAACCGAAGTCCAGAGCTTGGTTTAGTATGGCAAGAGGGGAAACGTAAACCTAAAAAATAGTTAACGCCCCTTACGTCATAAACACACTGATATGAGGGGAGGTAGTGACCTTGACTAAACCGAACTTCGGTTAACGGTTAAGTGTTAAATAAAATGCCCCAAATAAATCAGGAGATTACAGGCTTCACTTTTTGCATGAAAATCACAAGAGTCCAACACTGTCTTACCTCCGTGAACAAGCAGTTGCTAACTTCTCACTAGTGAATTTCTAGATGTGCAGGATGTGCGCTCGCTTCTCGTAGGTCGATAGGTAAGGTTGTGGTTATGTACCGGGTTGGGGTTGGGGGAAGGCAAGGTTGGTAATAATATCCCAGGGTTGTACAACCTTTGTGCACCCGAGGGCCACAAGACACCAAGGTAGAGAGTTGGCGGGCCGCAAAGAAGATACACACCCGAAAGATAGTTTCTTAATTGGTTTTTCACATGCTTCATAGTCGAAAAAGCACTTTCGCACATGTATGATGTAATCTTTTAATGCCTCGTTTATATTCAGCCCTCTCTCCTGCTACTCGTCCTGCCGTATTTACTTCTCTCTTTACTGCTTGAGAAGTGAAGGCAGAAGTTGTGTGTTTTTATATATTACTAGTTCATCCCGAGGCATGGCCAAACTTGTGGAAAAGGCATGGCCGAACTTGTATTTATCAAACTAAAAACATA
>NW_007384058.1:0-4323 GCF_000475195.1 Diaphorina citri | reverse complement strand
TAAAGTTCAAATAAAGTTCGCAGAAAGTTCAGTGTATAAGTTTTGAACTTGGAACAGTGTGAAAACTTTGGGTTTAATGAATAAATGATTAAACTTTCATGTTAGAAGACTTATGTATAGCGGTTTAGTGGAACATTGTATTATGCTGTGTTTTTCATATCATTTTTAAGGTCGGGCAATGCTACAGGATAATGGAGTCTTTGGTCAGTGTATAAGTTTTGAACTTGGAACAGTGTGAAAACTTTGGGTTTAATTAATAAATGATTAAACTTTCATGTTAGAAGACTTATGTATAGCGGTTTAGTGGAACATTGTATTTTGCTGTGTTTTTCATATCATTTTTAAGGTCGGGCAATGCTACGGGATAATGGTGTCTTTGGCCGTAATAACCACAGTGTAAATAAGGAAGGTAAAAAGGAAAGTATTCATTCATCCAAATTGAAAGTTCGTAATTATGGCTATTCATAAAACATTTTTAAATGATAAAATTATGTAAAAAAAAATGACCTCGCTGGGATTCGAACCCGCACCCATCACACTTATCATCACAGTAGAGGAGTAAAAATACACACACCGAACCGCTCGGCCACTAAGACATTTGAATTTAATTCATCCAAATTGAAAGTTCTCAAACGGACAAAATTGCCACCTCTTAACCACTCCTATCATTCACAATCTAAAGAAATCCATTGTTGGATATTCAATGATAGGTGTTTATCTTGTTTGGCTCTTTTTCAATAGATATACTCCTATGTACCATTTTCTATGTTAACCATCTACAGAACTAATAAACTTACAAATAGGGAGCGAAAAACATGTAAAATAACTGACAACAATTCGAACAATAGGCAAAAATAATCTCATTAAATAATTTTACCTATTAGTTCTTGTTTCAACTCTTAATGATTTTACATATCCAATATCTATTCAATTGTATATTATACTTTTATTCTAATTCTACAGGGTGTTTATAAAGTTCCGGACCAGCTGTAGAAATGTATATCTTTGGAAAGTCTTAAGATGAGAAGCTGAAATTTGGGGTAGTGTTTCATCTTTTCAAATCCCAGTAAAGGTAGACAAGTAGGGGGTTCCCATTCAAGATATTTTAAGTTGACCCTCCTGAGGCCGACCGTGGCTCTGCCCCAAAAATTT
The DNA here is from genome assembly GCF_000475195.1 of Diaphorina citri. Taxonomy (NCBI): domain Eukaryota; kingdom Metazoa; phylum Arthropoda; class Insecta; order Hemiptera; family Psyllidae; genus Diaphorina; species Diaphorina citri. The sequence goes on along the minus strand of NW_007384058.1, from coordinate 3,171 downwards.
TGGTGACTTCAAAAATGGGATTTTGAAAGATAAAACACTACCCCATACTTTAGAATTCAGCTTCTCTTAGGCCGTTTAACAGATATTCAGCTGTTCGGAGACTTTGTAAACACTCTGTAACTTCGTCGTGTGAAGTATTGATGTATGGCAGTGCTACAATATGGACATTAGGCACAAGTACAAAGAAAAAGTGTCCTAATTTCATTTCAGTAGAAACAGGCCAGAAATTTATTGGCCATGTCTAATTTACATGCCTAGGTAAAAAAGGAAGGGAGGGGGAGAGAGAGAGGGAGGGAGAGCCTTCATGTACCTGTGTCAGTATTTATTACGTTCATAGGACATCTAACAAAGAAAAAGTGTCCTAATTTCATTTCAGTAGAAACAGGCCAGAAATTTATTGGCCATGTCTAATTTACATGCCTAGGTAAAAAAGGGAGGGAGGGAGAGCCTTCATGTACATGTGTCAGTATTTATTACGTTCATAGGACATCTATTGTGTTATTATGCCTACAGGGTGGTCTTTATTTAATTTATCATTATTTTTCAATGCTAAATTTCAACACGCGCTCAATATTTGAATGTTCTTTGGCACTCGTATTTTAAGCAGAAGGACGCATGTTTGAATCCCTCCCGAGACATGAGACTCATCCTCGCACATTTGAACGGTTTTCCACACATTTCGTATAGGTGTGTCCATTCACTCCACACATAGTCGACCGGCCGTCGATCGATGTCAACTTGTCAACTTAACCGTCTACACTGCGTCGATAACATAGTTTCTCCTCGTCGATTGACTACTTTTGGACACACCTTGACAGTTATCATTGTAAGTAAATGTTGTGAATAAAGAAATTTTCCGCTTTTTCCACTTTTTTTTTACCCTGTACCAAGAATATCTATAGTTGTTAACTTGTTTCAGCCTCTTGTGTCAATATTTATTAAAGATACAGGACAACATTCAAGCTAGAGGGAGAGAGAGGGTTTTATAGTAAGAGGGAGAGAGAGAGAGCCCTGAGGTAGGTACCTGTGTCAATATTTATGATAGATAGAGGACAACGGAGATGGAATTATCCTAGAAATTGAATGGGAAAAGGATAGGTCAGCCTTACCCAACCTGTGGTCCGCTAAGCTTTTCTGTGCGGCCCTTGGCAGCTTGATTTAAGGCACTATGCCATGGGAGCTGGTACCTACTAAATGCCAGTGAAAAATATGACCATGTTCACCACGGCATTTATCTAGTTAAGTTGTATTTCTTCTCGAAATTTCCCCTCTTCTAAAGCTCGTGTCGACCTTAGAAAATCAAGGATGGCGCTTTTCGGAAACAAACGATTCCGATAAATTCCTCGATGGTGTCTAAAAAGTTGTGTCCAAACATAGTCGACCGGCCATCGATCGACGAGGTGGATATACGAGTATTATATGTTGTAGAGGCAGTGTGGACGGTTCAGTCAATATCGATCGACGGCCTCTCGACTATGTGTGGTCAGGGGCACACCTTAACATTAGTTGTTTCGCTCTCAAGAGGGACCCTTACCGATGTATTTTATACTCTGCTGGCCAAATGAAGTTTGCAACACTCATATGTAGCTACCAACAATAAAAGGTTGAGTATGGCTTGAATAGATGGAAAGACATCGAGCAAATTTTATTATCCCCATTGCAATTCATTCATTAAAAATAATTGCTCTTCAGAACATCTGCCGGAAGCTAATACGTATGGCGTATTGCATATACAGAACAATGGTCAGGTGTTCATAGGAAACAAGAAAGAGTAGATCTGGAGAAATATGGAGTAGTTAGCAGGGTGCACTTCGGATTTGAGGTTGGTTGTTCGAGTCCAAGTCAAGTCATTAAAATTTACCTACTTAGGTGTAATAATCGGGGGACGACATTTAATTTTGTTGCATTTATTTATTTTTGAACAATATTTTTTACAATAAAGAGATCCTTTCCTAAGCTGATTATAATAGAACTTCAAAGAACAAGCTGTGTGTTGTTGGTTGTAGCATGTAGATGCATTGTTGAACGTGCTAAGTCCATATCAATGAAATGTCTAGTGCTTGGAGTATGGGGAAGGTCGACAGGGCTCTAAGAGGATTAATAGGTTTAATTAATTATTATCTGACACTCAATCCCCCCCTCCCCCTGACATCCTCTTTCTCTCATTTTGGGAGTGTGGGTGAATTATAACGAGATGACACCTTAGCTCCCTTCTTCCTCCTCATTCTCCCTCCTATTTTTCTCCTCTTTTGCCTCCCCTCTTTCTTTTTTCTCTTCCTTGTGTCCCTTCTCCCTTCGTCTCCATCCCCTTGTCTCTCCCTTTCTCCTCTTTCTCCTCTTTTGCCTCCCCTCTTTCTTTTTTCTCTTCCTTGTGTCCCTTCTCCCTTCGTCTCCATCCCCTTGTCTCTCCCTACCTCCTCTCTCTCTCTCCTCTTTTTGCCTCCTCTCTTTCTCTTTCTGTCACTGCTCCCTTCCTCTCCCTCTTCTCTTTTTCTCTCTACTCCTCTCTTTCTGTCCCCTCTCTCTCCTCTCCTCTCTCCCTTCTGATCTCTCTTGTGTGTTGTCCTCTATCTATCATAAATATTGACACAGGTACCTACCTCAGGGCTCTCTCCCCTCTCCTCTCTCCCTTCTGATCTCTCTTGTGTGTTGTCCTCTATCTATCATAAATATTGACACAGGTACCTACCTCAGGGCTCTCTCTCTCTCTCTCCCTCTTACTATAAAACCCTCTCTCTCCCTCTAGCTTGAACGTTGTCCTGTATCTTTAATAAATATTGACACAAGAGGCTGAAACAAGTTAACAACTATAGATATTCTTGGTACAGGGTAAAAAAAAGTGGAAAAAGCGGAAAATTTCTTTATTCACAACATTTACTTACAATGATAACTGTTAAGGTGTGTCCAAAAAGATATTCTTGGTACAGGGTAAAAAAAAGTGGAAAAAGCGGAAAATTTCTTTATTCACAACATTTACTTACAATGATAACTGTTAAGGTATGTCCAAAAATAGTCAATCGACGAGGAGAAACTATGTTATCGACGCAGTGTTGACGGTTAAGTTGACATCGATCGACGGCCGGTCGACTATGAGTGGAGTGAATGGACACACCTATACGAAATGTGTGGAAAACCGTTCAAATGTGCGAGGATGAGTCTCATGCCTCGGGA